>NC_037672.1:6145663-6151814 GCF_003255815.1 Theropithecus gelada
TATATAATTATATATATAATTATAATATATAATTATATATATAATTATAATATATAATTATATATATAATTATAATATATAATTATATATTATAATACATTATATAACATACGATAATATATAATTTATAATTATATATTTAAATATATAATAATATATTATAATATAATTACTATAAATATATAATAATTACATATTATTATATATTAAAATTTTTTTCAATGACTTTTTTCAATGAATGTTAGCTAAAGTGTCAAGACCATTCAATGGGAAAAGGGTAATCTTTATAACAAATGGTGTTGGGAAAACTGGGTATTTGCATGCAAAAGAGTAAAACTGGTCCCTGAGCTTATACCCTATTCAAAAATTATTAAAAGTGGATCACAGATCTAAATGTATGAGCTGAAACTACAAAACTCTTAGAAGAAAACATAGAGGAAAGGATTCATGACATTGAATCTGGCAATGATTTCTTGGCTATGACACCAAAGCACAGGCCACAAAAGAAAAAACAGATAAACTGAACTTCATCAAAATTAAAAGCTTTTGTGCGTCAAAGGACATTATCAACACACTGAAAAGGCAACCCATGGAATGGGAGAAAATGATTGCAAATCAGAGAAGAGATTAATATCCAGAATATATAAAGAACTACAACTCAACAACAAAAAACAAACAACCCAATTAAGAAATGGGCCAGGAGCATTGGCTCATGCCTGTAACCCCTCCCAGAACTTTGGGAGGCTGAGGTGGGTGGATCACTTGAAGTCAGGAGTTCGAGACCAGCCTGACCAACATGGTGAAACCCTGTCTCTACTAATAATAGAAAAGTTAGCTGGGCGTAGTGGCGGGCACCTGTAATCCCAGCTACTTGGGAGGCTGAGGCAGGAGAATTGCTTGAACCAGGGAGGCAGAGGTTACAGTGAGCTGAGATTGCACCACTGCACTGCAGCCTGGGCGACAGAGCAAGACTCCCTCTCAAAAACAACAACAACAACAAGAAAATAAAAACAACAACAAAAGAAAAAAAGAAAAAATTAAAATATTTTTAAAATTAAACACAGAATTACCATATGATCCAGCAATTCTGCTTTTGGGCATATACCCAAAAGAACTGAAAGCAGGGACCCAAACAGATACTTGTATATCCCTGCTCACAGGAGCATCATTCACAGTAACCAAAATGTGGAAACACCCAAATGTCCATTGACAGATGAATGGATAAACAGAATGTAGCACATTCATACAACAGAATGTTATTCAGCCTTAAAAAGGAGGAAAATCGCTCCCAGCATTGTGGCTCACACCTGTAATCCCAGCACCTTGGCAGGCCAAGGAGGGAGGATGGCTTGAGCCGAGGAGTGCGAGACCAGCCAGGGCAACATGGGGAAACCCAGTCTCTACACAAAAGCAAAAGTTGGCCAGTTGTAGTAGTAAGTGCCTGTAGTCCCAGTTACTCCAGAGGCTGAGCTGGGAGTATTGCTTGAGCCCAGAAGGTCAAGGCTGCAGTTAGCTGAGAGCGCGCTAGCCTGGGTGACGGAGTGAGACCCCGTCTCAAACTGAAAAAAAGGGGGAAATTCTGACCCATGCTACAACATGAATGAACCTTGAAGACATTAAGCTAAGTGAGACAAGCCAGTCACAAAAGGGCAAATACTGTAGGATTCCACTTATATGAGTTTCCTGGAGTTGTCAAATTCATAAAGATAAAAAGTAGAATGGTGGGTGCCAGGGCCTGCGGGGAGAGGAATGAGTGTTGGTGGTTAGTGGGGACACCGTTTCAGTAAGGGAAATTGAACAAGTTCGGGAGATGGGTGAGGAGGTGATGACTGCGCAACACTGTAAATGTACTTTTTATTTTATTTTATTTTATTTGTTTATTTATTTATTTATTTTGAGACGGAGTCTTGCTCTGTCGCCCAGACTGGAGTGCAGTGGTGCGATCTTGGCTCACTGCCAGCTCTGCCTCCCAGGTTCACACCATTCTCCTGCCTCAGCCTCCCAAGTAGCTGGGACTACAGGCGCCCACCACCACACCCGGCTAACTTTTTGTATTTTTAGTAGAGACGGGGTTTCACCGTGTTAGCCAGGATGGTCTCCATCTCCTGAGCCTGTGATCCGCCCACCTCGGCCTCCCAAAGTGCTGGGATTATAGGCGTGAGCCACCTCGCCTGGCCTATTTTTTATTTTTTTGTGTCGCCCAGGCTGGAGTGCAGTGGCACAATCACGGCTCACTGCAACCTCCACCTCCTGGGCTCAAGCAGTTCTCATGCCTCAGCCTCCCGAGTAGCTGGGATTACAGGCATGCGCCACCATGCCTGGCTAATTTTTGTATTTTTAGTAGAGACGGGGTTTTGCCATGTTGGCCAGGCTAGTCTCAAACTCCTGACCTCAGGTGATCTACCCGCCTTGGCCTCCCGAAGCGCTGGGATTACAGGCGTGAGCCACTGTACCCAGACTATGAATATACTTAAAAACAATTTTTTTTCAGAGAGAGGGTCTTGCTCTATTGTCCCAGCTGGAGTGCAGTGGTGTGATAATAGCTCATTGCAGCCTCGAGCTCCTAGGTTCAAGTGATCCTCCCACCTCAGCTTCCTGAGTAGCTGGAGTCAAAGGCGTGTGCCACCAGGTCCAGCTAATTTTTGTTGTTTTGTACAAGGTCTCACTATGTTGCCCAAGCTGGCCTTGAACTCCTGGCCTTAAGTGGTCCTCCCACCTCAGCTGGGATTACAGGCACAAGCCACTGTGCCCAGCTGTGAATGTACTTAAAGTCCCTAGAACGGTACACTTAAAAATGGTTAAAATGGTAAATTTTTAAGGCTTGTGTATCTGACCACAATAACAAAATATTTACTTATCTGTCATTTATGTATCTAGTTTCCTTCCTACACCATTCTGACCTTGTCTTCATTATGGCCCCCTTCTAGGACGTGCTACTTTACCAGGACCTGCAGACAACCACCTTCTGCCAGCCCTCCCCTCCCAGCCCCTCATCCAGAACCACGCGGAGTCTAGGTCCTGGGAACTGCTATGGTAATCAGGACTGGAGCTCCTTAGTGTGTATTTTACATCTCTTAAATGTCTCAGAGTCTACAGTGTGCCAGGCACTTCCTGGCCATCTTGCTTGATCCTGGAGACAACTCTAACAGAAAACAATGATGACCCCCATTTTATGGATGGTAAACCTTGGGCTCACAAAGGTTAAGTGACATGCCCAAGGTCATAGAGCTAGAAGTGTGATCTGAACCAGGTCTGCTAACATCTAAGCCTTTTCCAGTCTGAGGGATCTTCATTTAATCTGGAAGATACCCAGGAGTGAACTTTCTTGGGAGTTTGGGAGTGAACTCCGTCTCAAAGAGAGACTGGGTCGTGACTGAGCGTGGACGCCGCAGAGCTGTCCCATGCATTGGGCAAGGGCTTACACTGGAGAACTCGACGATCCCTTCCAGCTCTGAAAGATCTGATTGTAATTGAGGGCCAGAGAGGACACGTGACTTCCTCCAAGTCACGCAGCTAAAACCCAGGTCTCCTGATCCCTGACTGGAAATCTGAGAAAGAGGTATGGTACACAGCAGGCACTCAGCTAATGTATGGAATCAGTTGAGGACCCTGGAGACATAACTGTGAATGTATTCATTCAGTCAATGAGTAGTTGACTGAGTTGTCTGAGTTATCACCACGTGTGAGACCCGAAAGATGCGCACCGCCGTGAGCGGACAGTGAAGGCAACACGTTCCTAATGGAGGGAAGAGCTTCTGTCAAGGCTTGGGGTGGGGACAGGGGGCAAGGTAGAGGGTGGCTGGGTGAGGCCAGGGTCAGCAGCTGTGACATCTGGTTGATGATTTGGGTCTTTGTCCTAAGGCTGGTGCCCTGACCCTTTGTGGCCATGGCCTTCTGAGACTGTACTGTGTGAGGACCAGAGTGTGAAATGAGGTTGGGGAGGGGGACAAAGAAGCCTCGAGGAAGGAGCGTTGCCAACATGGCATGTTTCAAACCGGTGGGATTCTCATTTCCCCCTTCATGGATCTCCTTGTCTTCTGGGATTTTGTACCTCGTGGAGGCTGGGCAATTCTATCGCCCTGAAACAGAACAAGCCGACGCCACAGATGAGGCAGACCGGTCCCCTCTCCCAATCCACACCTGCGCATGGCATCCTCCACGTCCTCCCCTCATCCCCTCCTTCCCTCCTTTGTTTCCTGCGGCTGCTGTTACATGGGGCTCCTGCCTCAGGGCCTTTGCAGGGGCTGTTCCCCCACCTGGAAAGTTCTTCCTGCAGAAACCTTCATGGCTTGTGCCCTCACCTCATTCCACCCTCTGTTCAGAGGCCACCTGCTCGGGCTGGCCCTTTCCGGGTCCCCCTCTAAAATTCCCACCCCTGTCGCTTTCTAGTCCCTTGCTCTGCTCGCTCTTTTCTCGGTGGCACCGATCCCTCTCCGATCCCTGCTCCACAGTCACTAGGTTACTCCCCACATGCGTTTGATCATTTGTGACTCTTGTTGATGATCTCGCCCTCTGGAAGTAAGGACGATGGGGCAGGATTCTGTTTGCTTTGGTCATGGCTCTGTCTCCAGCCCTGGGGCAGGACCTTGTACACAGCAAGCACTCGGTAAATATTTGTTGCACAAATGAGTGGGTTTCACAGGTGAGTTTTGCAGAGGGAAAGCCCAGGTTCACCTGCTGTGACCCCTGAACTCCAGCCTGCTCTCAGGAGAAGCAAATTCTCCAGGTGCTCTCAAGGTCTCATGTCCATGTGTTTATGTGCGTGGGAGGGCCAGGCGGGCTTTTCCACAAGTGGCAGGCAGGAGGCACCCTGTTCTTCAAGGCTCCAGGGCCACCTCCTCCGAGGTTTGGTGAACACAGAGGGAGCCCTGTGTGCACCGGGCTGACCACACACTGCCACTCACTGAACTCTCCTGGAGATCCCAGAAGGTGGCCAGAAGGGAGACTGAGGCCACCTGTCCAGGCCAGCCAGTTAGAAACTGGTAGGGCCAGGGCTGGGTCCCAGGTCCGCCTGGGGGCCCTCCTGCCTACCCTGCGCTGGTCTTCAATGGGCCAGTTTTTCAGGGAGTCCTGCGGCATCACTCAGCAGCTTGCTGGTTCCGAGCAGTGTGGGGTCTCCCCAGAGAGGTCTGGGGGCCCAGTGCAAAGATCACAGGCCTGCACCACCCTACGTGTGCATGACCCCAAGCAGGTCAGCCTCTCTGGGCCTCAGTTTCCTCAGTGGTGAAATGAAGGACTTGGCTGGGCTGACTTTCAGTTCCTGTTTGGTTCTGAGCATCCCAGCTTTTCCCCATGATGGAGGCTTCCCTGAGCAGGAGGCACTTTTCCAACAGGCTGAGCGTACCTGGCTCCCTGGGCCAGGAGCTGGAGGCTTTAAAAGCAAAATAAGAACTCGGTGAGTCCTCCGGGGCTGCTCCCGCCTGCCTTGCTGCGGCCTGGCCACTGCGGGCTGCCTGGAGAGCTCCCAGCCATCAGCCCACGCCCAGCTGCAGGAACAGCTGAGTCACCCTGACAGGGCCAGTCACCCTGAGATCCAAGCGGCCTCAGCAGAGCCGAGTGACCACCTGGGCTGGCCTAATTCGGTGCTTGACTCTCTGGAACGGCACCTTCATGAGGTCAGACAGGGCCCTCCGTCCCCAGCGTTGGGGAGAAACCAGAGCGGCAGCCCCTCAGGATGGAGAGAGACCTGGGGGTCCTCTCAGGGGTCCCTTCTGGTTACCAGAATTTTGGGCTTAAGCAGAAAGTGTTGTGGGCCCTTGTTTCTTAGGTTTGATGTCAAGAAAGCAGAAGGTGGATTTGGAGCATAATCAGGAGATCCATGAACCGCGAGGATCAGAGATCCCACCCATGAGCCTGGCACAGTGGCTTACGCCTGTGATCCCAGCACTTTGGGAGGCCGAGGCGGGCGGATCATTTGAGGTCAGGAGTTCAAGACCAGCCTGACCAACATGGTGAAACCCCGCCTTCACTAAAAATACAAAAATTCATCCAGCATGATGGCACATGCCTGTAATCCCAGCTATTCCGGAGGCTGAGGTGAGAGAATCGCTTGGACCCAGAAGATGGAGGTTGCAGTGAGCCAAGATCACGCTGTTGCACTCGAGCCTGGGTGACAGAGTGAGACTCCATCTCAAAAAAAAAAAAAAAAGAG
>NC_037672.1:6151881-6156505 GCF_003255815.1 Theropithecus gelada
AGGCCGAGACGGGCGGATCACGAGGTCAGGAGATCGAGACCATCCTGGCGAACACGGTGAAACCCCGTCTCTACTAAAAATACAAAAAACTAGCCGGGCGAGGTGGCGGGTGCCTGTAGTCCCAGCTACTCGGGAGGCTGAGGCAGGAGAATGGTGTGAACCCGGGAGGCGGAGCTTGCAGTGAGCCGAGATCCGGCCACTGCACTCCAGCCTGGGTGACAGAGCAAGACTCCGTCTCAAAAAAAAAAAAAAAAAAGAAAAAAAAGAAAAAAGAAAGAAAGAAAAGAAAAGAGATCCCACCTGTGCACCCGTTGAACCATTGAAGACCAGCGCCCCGTGTGCATGGGGGCCCCTAGACAGGCTTGTGGCTGAGTCCTGGCCCTGCCACTTTCTAAGAGTGTGGCCCTGGGCAGGTGTCTTACCCTCTCTGTGCCTCAGCAGGAGAAGTAATAATAACAGAAATAATGGCGATGTTGCCTGGCCAGTGAGCCCTGTGCCCACCCGGCCATCCCTGTCTCTTGAGCTCTCCCTGATGCTGTCCACAGGGCATCCTCTCTGCAGAAGGCCTCCCTCACCCTCCCACGCCTCACTAGGTCTGTGCTCCCATCACTGCCCGCGCCCATACACCCGGGACCCTCTTTACTGTTCCACCTTCACTAGCATGGCAGGTCCTTGAGCAGGAGGCACTTTTCCAACAGGCTGAGCGTACCTGGCTCCCTGGGCCAGGAGCTGGAGGCCTTGAAAGCAGCCCCTGCTCTGCACCCTTTTCTTTTCTCGGGGCCCTTGGCAGTGCCTGCACCCCAGCTGAACTCGGCAGACGTAACTGAGCATAGAACGTGTCCTGTGCAGTAAGTTTACTTTCAACAATTTTTCAGAGAGGTGTATAACTTCTCCAAGGGTACACAGTCAGAAAAAGGCAGAGTTTGAACCGGCCTCCTCCTAGGAATTGGCTCTTCTTGTTCCATGAACCTCAGAGCCAGCTGCACATGAGGAGAGGTGCCTGTGTGTGCTTCTATCTGTGAGACGGGGCAGCTACAGGCATGAGCTCCAGGAGCAGGGACCCTGAACTGGCAAATCCTGTGCTGTCATTGTGGAACCAGAGGGTGAGAGCCCCTTGTCTCTCCCACAGGTCCCCTTCCTCCTCTAGGCAACCCTAACATCTTGTACAGAATGCTACCAGTAAGTGCAGTGGGGACCCAGATTTACTGGGTAGACTAGCAGACCCTGGTGAATTTCACCCTCTGAGCACAGGCCCTGTCACCTGGCTATTGGAGACAATAAGACCCGCCCCCGCCTGCATCTGATGATCGCACTTCCGCTACAAGCTCTCTGACAAAGGGCGGCCCAGCCTCGACTTGCACACGTCCAGTGGTTGGGGACCGCTCTACTTCCCCAGGGTGACAGATGGTGAGCAGTGCCTTCTGGTAGGTAGCTTCGATCCAAACCCTGCCAGGAGGCTGAACCCCTTTGGGCCCTAAGAACTGGAGAGCTCCACAAATGTGAACACCTCAGAGCGAGCTGCTTTCTTCTGAACACTGAGAGAGCTTGCTTGTTTGGGAAGACAGATTCAAAGGCAGATTCTTCGTTGGCGGAGATATTCCCTTGGCAGTTATCTGCCTTGAGCAGAAGTGGCTTTGGGACATCCAGACAGCGCTGCCGGCTTGTGAGCCCAGATAAATGTCAAGTCCACGCCCATGGTAGGCTGGGTGGAGGAGGCGAGTTTAGAGGTGGCTACTGCCGCACTGAAAACAATTTTCATCCCCAAACGAGTTGGGTTGTTCTCATGTGATCCTAGCCAGATGGCAAGAAGATACCACTAGGGGCATTCAGAGAAAGTCTTACACGATTTTGTTTGGCTTTAAAAAATCCAATCTCAGAGCTCAGCAAACGAAGCCATTTTTCTTTCTTGCTTTTTTTTTTTTTAAACTCTGATGTCATTCTGTTTTTTCTCAAAAATTTTTCACTTTACAAACATCATATGTGTCTATTGTAGATAGCATGAAAAACTCAGTGCAACATAAAGAACAAAATAAAAATAATCTTCAATCCATCACCCAGAAACAACTGCTGTTATAATAACATTTTGATGAACTCTCTGTCTCATCAGTAGAGTTATACTTTTATCACTTTATTGATTGATTGATTGATTTTGAGACAGAGTCTCACTCTTTTGCCCAGGCTGGAGTGGAGTGGTATAATCTAGGCTCATTGCAACCTCTGTCTCCCAGGTTCAAGTGATTCTCATGCCTCACCCTCCCGAATAGCTGGGACTACAGGTGTGCGCCACCACGCCTGGCTAATTTTTGTGTTTTTAGTAGAGACGGGGTTTCAGCACGTTGGCCAGGGTGGTCTCAAACTCCTGGCCTCAAGCAATCCGCCCACCTCAGCCTCCCACTGTTCTAGGATTACAGCCATGAGCCATCACGCCCGGCCAAATTATACTTTTAAAAAAAGAGTACATAGGTTCACAGAATAGGCAGTGAGAAAACAAAATAAAAAAAAAACAACGAACAAACAAACAGCACATTCTCTCTCTTCTATCTACTGCATCTGAAGGACAGAGCTGCCAATGAGATGGACAAGGTCCACCGTCTTGGAGCTCACAGCTTAGAGGGGAGACAGAAAATAAACATATAAGTTAACATTTGGATTGTTTCCAATTTTCCTGTTACAAACACCATTGCAGTGGTTTTAGCCAGGTGTCTGAATACTCATGCGTTGATTGCATGAGAATAAGTCTCTACAAGTGGGATTTATGAGATGGGTTTTTTGCCTTCCATAAAAAAATCTCTGTAATGATCACCTTGATGCATATCTGTATGAAAATTACGTGGACGTTATCTGATAAATACCTCCTCTGCCTGCATTAGACACTTTTCAATATAGATTTTTTAGATCAGAAGGGATTTTCCAGGTTTTCTATCTAGGCGAACCTCTCATCCCTCTCCAGCATCACAGCTTACATACCCCCAGGGGTGGAGAGCTCACTCCTTCCTCAGAAAGTTCATTCTACCTGCATGGCTCTGCCCCTGGGAAATGTTCCTTTATCTTGACATAAAACAGATCCTCCCGGGCTTCTACTAGTGGCCCCGGTTCTTGAGCCTGTGCAGAGCAGATCCAGGCCTCACCCCCACACCCGCTCTGCTGGGCTGGAGGTCCGCTCCACAGCCCCTCGCGGTCCTCCCTTTGTACGCACTGCTTGCCTGGCTCTCACCCACTGCTGAATGGCAGTTCCATTCTTGGGACCTGCCATTCCAGGCAGTTCTCGGGAAGTCCACTCCAGGACTGCCTCGCCTCCCCCAGGGAACCTTCCCTGACCACCCCTCTCCAGGGAGTCCTGGCCCTCTGTACCTGGCCTCTGTCCCTGCCTTCATGGAACCCCTTTTCACGGCCTGCCCCGCTCCCTGGGCTGCACCCTGCCACATGGCCATCTCTGCAGGCAGCAGGCACTGGATGAAAACCTGTTGCGTGAATGAGTGGAGGACGGGATTCTGGTGTCTGCATCTCTGACAACTTCTGCGACTGCAGCATTCCCTGTGTTGGATGGGGGCCACTGCCCTCCACTGTAAAATGGACACACATCAGCTTTCTGCACTTGTTGGTCCACTCGTTTGTTTACTTAACGAGAAGTGCTCACTCAACAGGTCCCGTGAGCCCACACTGTCCTGGGAACTGAGGACACAGGGCCATCAGGGCAAGACAGGTCCTGGCCCCAGGGTGCTCCAAGTCTAATAGAAATAGGTAAACAAGCACTAACTCCATCAGTGAGGTCTAGGAAGGGGCTATGCAGCTGCTGGACAGAGAATTCCAGGGAAGCAGCTCCGAATGCGGTGGGGGCAGCTGCCCAGGGAAGTGGGTGTTCTAGTGCAGGGCAATCTTTATGTGAAAAAGCCAGGGGCAGGATTCCAGGCCCAGGGAACAGCAGGTGTGAAGGTCTTGAGGTGGGACAAAGCCAGGGTGTCCCCAAAATTGATCAGAGGCCATGGGACTGGCCTTGGCATATTCATTAAATCAAGGTTCTTTGAGCAGCGGTGTGTGCCAGGCCTGGGGCTGGTGGTGCGTTTTGGGTACCCTGGAGAGGAGCCTGCCCCATCACTGCTGTGGAAGGGCTTAAAGGTGAATGGGGAAGATTAGATGATGAAATATACATATGTGTATGGCAAGGATTCCTGCTAAAGGGAAACTCAGTCTCTCTCCTGCCTATGTCTCCTGGTCTCATTAAGTAATTGATCTGCTGAATCATTGCTTCATGGATTCATAGATTTACTTCTTAATTGCATGGTTAGTTAGTTCATTCATTCATCTAACAAATCTTGATGGTGGCTTCCTCAGAGTCAGGCACTGTGTAGGGTCTGGGGAATGCAGGTGAACAAGACGGATTCCTCCTTGATCCTGGGAAACATGCCCTCTAGAGGGGCAAGACAAGGACGAATGCACGGAGGAACTCAAACAAGACCCATGAGACTGTAGAGACAGGAAACAAGAAAACTTAAGCTTAGGCAAGGAGGAGAGGGGAGGAGGAGGGGGAGGGGGGAGGGGAGGAGGGGAGGGGGGGAGGGAGGAGGGGGAGGGGGGGGGGGGGGAGGGGGGCGGGGGGGGGGAGGAGGAGGGCAGGGGAGGGGCG
>NC_037672.1:6156905-6332389 GCF_003255815.1 Theropithecus gelada
GGAGGGGGTGGGGGAGGTGGGGAGGGGAGGGAGGGGAGAAGAGGAGGAGGGCAGGAGGGAGAGGAGGAGAGGAGTGGAGGAGGGGAAGGGGAGGGGGAAGGAAGGGGAGAGGAGGGATGGGGAGGGGGAGGAGGGGGAGGGGAGAGGCAGGAGGGGAGGAGGGGGAAGAAGGAAGAGACCACCCCAGGAAGATCAGAGGAACAGCTCGTGCAAAGGCCCGGCGCCTGGTGGCCTTGGTGAGCTTGCATCTCAGAGGGAGGCCTGCCCTCTCTCAAGGGAGTGAGCAGCAGCCTGCTCGTGGAACACGTGTCTTGCCCCTAACAAATCGCCCCTAACTCCATGGGGCCGCCAACGAAGAGGTGCCCGGGTCTCTGGCCACACACAGCGTGTGCGTCTTCCTGGAAGCCAGCAAAGCGCAGCCTCCCCCGCCCCCAGCTCCCGGGCTGGCACAGCCTCCTCCCTAAGGAGGCCCCAAGGAGCAGGCGGCTGCGCGGTGGGAGAGAGAACAGGGCTGCTTTATGAAAGCCCTACAGGGCGGCCGTGGGCAAACAGAAGGCCCGAGTGTGTCCACGGCGGGCAGGCCGGGAGCTCAGAATAGCTCATTGAGCTTCGGCGGCTGGGCCAAGAGTGCAGCCGGGAAGAAACAGGTCTTTATGAAGGGGAGGCCCGGTACAGCCTGAAACGAAGAATGCGCACGCCAGGCCACCCATCTGCCACCCGGGCCCTGGGAGGCCGCATGAGCATGCGCAGATGCAGCGAGTCTCGATTCATCATCCATAGGAAGCTGTCTTACGTGGGAGAACTCACCCCCAGTCTTCCTTCTCTCCTCCTCCCCCAGGACAGAAACAAAATTAAAAATGTTTCCACCGAAAGGTGAATAGTGCCTCACAAAGCTGTGTCCTCCTCGCCCCCTGAGCTGAAGGACTCTCCAACAATTTTAGAAAGCAGGTGCCTTGAGTAACCCCATTCTGCAGATAAAAAGACTGAGGGCCAGAAAGCACCAGCAACTTGGCCAAATTCACAGCTAGTAAAATAATGGTACAGGATGCCGGATGCAGTGGCTCACGCCTGTAATCCCAGCACTTTGGGATGCCGAGGTGGGCACAAGGTCAGGAGGTCAAGACCAGCCTGGCCAACATAGTTAAACCCCATCTCTACTAAAAATACAAAAAATTAGCTGGGTGTGGTGGGGGGCACCAGTAATCCCAGCTACTTGGGAGGCTGAGGCAGGAGAATTCCACGAACCTGGGAGGCAGAGGTTGCAGTGAGCTTATCACGCCACGGCGCTCC
Source organism: Theropithecus gelada (assembly GCF_003255815.1). Classification (NCBI taxonomy): domain Eukaryota; kingdom Metazoa; phylum Chordata; class Mammalia; order Primates; family Cercopithecidae; genus Theropithecus; species Theropithecus gelada. Next base: position 6,158,196 of record NC_037672.1, read on the forward strand.
AAGAGGGGTAACAGTGGGAGACTCCGTCTCCAAAAAAAAAAAAAAAAAGGAACAGGGATGGAACCAATCTCTGCCTGAATGCCATGCCCATGTATTTTATCACCACAGTATGTGTGTGTGGTACATTGTGTGAGGCATCTGTGGGATGCATGTGTGCATAATGTTTGTGTGTGTGGTATGTGGCATGTGTGTAAATGATGTGTGTTGTGTGTGCATGTGTGATGTGTGGCGTGTGTGGTATGTGGTATAATGTCTGATACACGTACATGCATGTGTGTGTGCTGTGTGTGCATGTGTGTGTGGTGTGATTGTGTGTGATGTGTGTGCATGTGTGTGCTATGATTGTGTGTGATGTGTGTGCATGCGTGTGTATACGATTGTGTGTGATGTGCGCATATGTGTGTGTTATGATTGTGTGATGTGTGTGCGTGTGTGTGGTATGCTTGTGTGTGATGTGTGTGTGATGTGATTGTGTGTGATGTGTGTGCATGTGTATGATTGTGTGTGATGTGTGTGCATGTGTGTGGTATGATTGTGTGTGATGTGTGTGCATGTGTGTGTATGATTGTGCTGTGTGTGCATGTGTGTGTGGCATGATTGTGTGTGATGTGTGTGCGTGTGTGTGGTATGATTGTATGTGATGTGTGTGCATGTGTGTGTGGTATGATTGTGTGTGATGTGTGTGCATGTGTGTGTACGATTGTGTGTGTGTGTTCATGCGTGTGTGTATGATTGTGTGTTATGTGTGTGCATGTGTGTGTGGTATGAGTGTGTGTGATGTGTGTGTATGCATGTGTGGTATTGTGTGTGCTGTGTGTGCATGTGTGTGGGTATGATTGTGTGTGATGTGTGTGCATGTGTGTGAGTATGATTGTGTGTGATGTGTGTGCATGCATGTGTAGTATGATTATGTGTGATGTGTGTGCATGTGTATGTGGTATGATTGTGTGTGATGTGTGTGCATGTGTATGTGGTATGATTGTGTGTGATGTGTGTGGTATGATTATGTGTGATGTGTGTGCATGCATGTGTGTGCACATGCTGCCTGGTTGTTCCAAGGCACATCCAAAATCTCAACCTGGCCAGGCCAGCCAGGGTAGGCCACCACGCTCACTCGCAGCAGCTGGTGGGGAAGCAGGCAGCGGGGTCCCACCTGCCAGAGCTCGGAGCTGGGTGCTTGCTCTTCGGGCCGCTGTTTCCTTCACTTGTGGGGCCCTCCTGGAGTTGGGTCAGTCCCTGGCAGGCCGGTGAGCAGGATGTGGAGCCGGGCCCCGTAGTGGGGGTGTCCCAGTCTTCCCAGCCCCTCAAAGAGGGACCCAGTGATGGCAGAGCTGCAATGGCCCATCCACTGCCCCAGCCTGTCATCCCCTGTGTCCTCCCCTAACTGAAGACCTTCCTGGTGACACACTGCAAGCCAAGGCCCCAGGACCGGCCTCTCACTGCTGCCTCACTCCCATGTGTTCCTTGGTACCTGGCGCTCTGACAGTGCCCCCAGTCACCTAGGCAGGTCCCCATCTCCCTGCCTGTGTAAGCTTTCCTTTCCTGGGGCTCCCTCCCTCGCCTGATCCACCTGGCAGCTTCCTTTGCCCGCTCTGCCAGGGCTCTGCCAAGGCCGAGGCCCGAGGCCGTCTTCTCTCACTCCCAGGCTGACTCCTGATTGCTGCCGGTGCTGCTTCCTCTGAGCAGTCCAGCCCCACATGTGTCCCTCTGGCCCTGCCGGCGCTGGCTCAGTGGCCTGTGCTAACTCAGCTGGCCTACCCTTGAGCTGCTCCCTGCTAGGGCAGAGTGGCCACGGTGGGTGTTCCCGTTACTTTGGTTGCAGAGCACATTCATTCAGCGCACAGAGTCTGTGGGTCAGGAATTTGGCCAGGACACAGAGGGAATGGCTTGTCTCTGTGTCATGACGTTTGGGGCCTCCACTGGATGACTCAGAGGCTGGGGCTGGAACATGGAGGCTGGGTCGCTGCTATGCTGGCTGTCCGGGGGGCCTCGGGTCCTCCCACGTGGCCTCTCTGTACAGTCCGGTCATGTGGGCTGGCCTGGGCTTCCTCGCAGCGTGGTGCCTGGCATCTTTCAGAATGAGTGTCCCAAAGGATAGAGGAAGATGCGCAGGAGACCCACGGGGCGGGCCGAGTGTCCAAGTCACGCTGTGCAGAGGGCATAGGGATTTGTCACTGAAGAGCACGTGATCTGCCTATCCCCAGAGCCTGATGCCAGGCTGGCCCCAGCAGGTACTTGGGAGACTTGTGGTGGTCTTTTGAGCTCATGTAGTCCCCATCACAGACTCCAGATGAGGAAACCGAGGCCCAAAGAATTGCAATCATTCACTCAAGGCCCTCAGCTCTGGGGACCCTCCCAGCTGCACCACACTGGCCCCCAGTGCCCAGAGACGGGAAGTCCAGGGACTCGAGGCCTGGGTGTCAGTGTTGACAGCAGGCAGAGCTGGCCAGGCCCCTCCTGGGGTATGTGGACAAATGCTTGAACCTTGGCAGGTTCCAAGCACAGAGCGGGGTCAATGCATATTTGTGATGTGTGTGTGTCCTTACAGTCATGCTCTGTCACCTGGTGACTCCCTTGTCCCCCCCAAATTCAGTCAGGGACAGCCTTAGGGATCTGTGGCAGTGTGGTACAGACTGCGGTGCAGACTGGACCTGTTGCCTGAGGGCAGACCTCAGGATGAACGGGTGGCCACTGAGTGTAACTCTACCCTGAGTTACTCCACTCAGTTACTCCCAGGGAAGTGCCCAGTGGCTCCTGCGGTCCCCAGGATAAAGGCCACAGTCTTTAAAGGTGGGAGTCTTTGAAGATTCCGCCTGCTCCCTGTCCTCCTTGCCAGCCTCAAGTTGTCAAAGCCTCAGAGGTTCCCACACCCTGAAGTCAACATCAGGAGAACAAGATGCCCATGCTCTCTGCAGGCTGCGAGGGTCGAGGCCAGCAGCCTGGCTGCAGTGCCCAGCTCCTTTGCGGCGGTCTTGGGCCCCAGGCGCCCTCCAGGGCTCTTGGGGTGAAGTCTAAATGCCTTGCTCGGCCTGAGCTGGTCCCTGTCTACAAAGCAGCACCTCTCACTCCCTCCTCATGGCCTGGGAAAAACAGGAGAGGGGGAGACGGGTTAGGATGGAGGCTTTGACCAGGATGTAGACAAGCATGGCTACCTCTGGACGGCCTGCTGAGCTGCCCATCAGGGTCTCCTTGTGTGAGGCCAGGAGCCCACTGGGAAGTAGCTTGTTACGGTGGAAGAGAAAGTCATGGGGGTCAAGTTTGGTCACAGGCCAGCAAGCCTGGCTGGAGGGGAAAGGAGACTCGGGCAGGTGGAACATCAGCTTCAGGCACTCATCGGACCTCTGGCCAGGACCCCATTGGCATCAGCCGCTCATCCGACCCCTGGCCGGGACTCATGGCTCTGCCAGAGCACTGCACTGGGAAGGGGCTGGAGGGTCCAACCATACTCACTGCTCACAACGGCCAAAAGAGGGAAGCAACCCAGGTCCACGGACAGAGTGGCTAAGCCAAGGGGGGTATGCGCAGCATGGAGTAGTACTCAGCCCTAAAAAGGAAGGAGATTCTGATACAGGCTACAATGTGGATGAACCCTGAGGACACTATGCTCAGTGGTCGAAGCCAATCACAAAAGGATGAATACTGCAGGATTCCACTTCTGTGAGGTCCCTAGAGTTGTCAAATTCATAGAGACACAAAGTAGAATGGGGGTGCCAGGGGCTGGGGCGTGGGGAATAGAAAGCTAGTGTGTAATGGGGACAGAGCCTCAGTTGGGGAAGACGAGAAGGTTCTGAAGATGGATAGGTGGTGATGGTTGTTGTGCATTAATATGTATGTACTTAATGCAAGTAAATTGTACTCTCAAAATGGATAAAATGGTAAATTTATGTTATGTGTATTTTACAATTTTAGGAAAAAGATAAAAACTGGCTAAACTGAAAAAAGTCAGTAAGAAAATAAAAACAATTACACTTCCAACTTAAATGTCTTTCTGAACTATTTTATTTTTTGAGGTAGATACTATTTATTATTTCTCATTCTGCAGGTAAGAAATCTGAGGCTTGGAGATGAATGTTATATAGATAGGCAGTGGCAAGACAAGACTTTGGGCCATGTCTGACCATGACGCTGCATAGTTTGTCTTCTGTTCTAGAGCATTCTTGTGTGTGCCACTCCATTCCTCAATCCCGCAGTACACACCACATAGCAAGTTTGTTTTCTCCCTCCCTCTCATTGGCATTTACCATCTTTCTTGAATTTTGGATCGAATGTCTGAACAATTTTGTAAAGCAGTAGTGCTGGCAGTTGAAAATTGAAAATCAGCATGTTCCAAACCACTCCTAATTCTCACATCACTAGCAAACACACATACACACACAGACACACACACTCACACTCACACACACACACACTCTCGCACCTTCCATCTTGCTGGCTCTTATTTCAATTAATAGTGTAACAGGAAACAATCTTCTATTAAGAAAGTCTACCAGAAAGTGTTTTCAAGTCTAGGAATTGTGACAGATATTTAAGGAGTCTGCTCTGTGTGTGTGTGTGTGTGTGTCTGTGTGTGTGTTTGAGATGAAGTTTCGCTCTTATCACCCAGGCTGGAGTGCAGTGGCGCAATCTCTGCTCATTGCAACCTCCACCTCCCAGGTTCGAGCAATTCTCCTGCCTCATCCTCTCAAGTAGCTGAGACTACAGGTGTGCACCACCACACCCAGCTAATTTTTGTATTTTTAGTAGAGACAGGGTTTCATCATGTTGACCAGGCTGGTCTTGAGCTCCTGACCTCAGATGATCCGCCCGCCTTGGCCTCCCAAAGTGGTGGGATTACAGGCGTGAGCCACCGAGCCTGGCCTACTCTGGTGTTTTTTTTTTTAACATGAGAGAACACTGAAATGGGTTTTCTGGGTTTGCCAGTACAAGTCTCAGATTGAGACAAAAAAAGAGTAAAATTATTCTGCGACTAAAGTATTCTGCAACCTATTACAACTAAAGTAATAGGTTGTCTTCTTTAGGGGTGGGTGTGTGTGTGTGTGTGAGAGAGAGAGAGAGAAAGAGCTGCTTGAAGGCACTGGCAGGCTGCCAGTATCTGAAGAGCTCCTGGACCAGGGTCTCAGGAAGGACAGAGACCTGGGGGTGGCCTGATGTTTGGGACTGTTTCCACCTCAGAGACATTTGGTGATTCGGGAGGACACTGGGACCCTAGGCAATGTTTTTGATGGAGTTGGTGCGGGGTGTGCAGTGGTAAATGTCTCCCTTTGCTTGGGACCCCAGAGGCCTTGGATCCCAGCAGGCAGGGTGAACTGGAAAGAAAAGGAGCACAGGGCAGGTGTGACTCGGGGACAGCACTCAGATGCCAGAGTTGATTCATTAAGGTTCAGCGGACTGAGTGAGCCTACTATGAAACAAATGCTTCTCAGGCCAGACGAGGAGAATCAAGTCCGATGATATCTTGTTTATGAACTGCATCTAGAGCGTAAGGATGGAGCAGGGATGAAGGGGAAAGGTTGGAGGAAGACGCATCTACAGGCCCTGGCCAAGGGAGGCGGGAGCTGGGCTGACCGGGGAGCAGCCTGTGGGCCCTGGAACCCTTCCTACTCTCCTTGCCAGCACCTGCTCATCCTCAATGTCCCTGTCATTCCCTCAGTGGGCACGTTTTCAGTGCCTTCTCTGTGCTAAGTGCCATGGTGCCACGGTGCTAGGTCCCTAGTGCCAGGTGCCACGGATTCAGAGTAGACAAAATGGAAAAATGCCACAACCTTCCTCCTCGTTGGGGAGACAAACTGTACATAAATAAATGATTGTGCTCCTTTTGGGTAGAGATAAGAGCCAGGTGGACATAAACAGGCCTTGTCTCCTGCCCCCACCAGACAGGGCACTTCCAAATTAGCACCCTCTCTGCCTCCCTCTCCTAATTTCCTACCCCCACCCCATGCAAGAATAGCCACTGTGCCTTGGGCTGCAGCTGCCGTCCCCTCTCTGTCTGCACACTGGGAGCCCCTCAAGGATGGACACGATCTTGGGGCTCTGAATTTCTAGTGCCTTGACCGTGGCAGGATATAGGGCTTTAGTTTCCTGAAGGCAGGAGCTGGGCCAGCTGTTTTCAGGCCTTTCCTGCTCCTGCAGCGCCCCCTGGTGTGGCGGGAGCAGTCTCTGCAGCCACCGCGGACCCCACACCCCACAGCCAGAGGGTCCTGGCATCCTTCTCAATAACCAAGTTCCCTCCCGCGGCCTCCCAGCCCGCTGCTGGAACCCTTGCTTCCCTTGGATGATGAACAGTATAGAGGAGAAGCTCTCATTCTCCATTAGTGGGTCAAACGGTTTCAGTCACTTTGGGAAATGGTGGTTTGTGTGTTTTTTAAATTAAATTAACTTATTTATTTATTTATTATTATTTTTTGAGACAGGGTTTTGCTCTGTTACCCAGGTTGGAGGACAGTGAGTGGCGTGATCACAGCTCACTGCAGCCTTGAACTCCTAAGCTCAAGTGATCCTCCTGCCTCAGCCTCCCGAGTAGCTGGGACTACAAGGCCCAAGCCATCATGCCTGACTAATTTTTGTATTTTTAGTAGAGCCGGGGTCTCACTATGTTGCCCAGGCTGGCCTCGAACTTCTGGCCTCCAGTGATCCTCTGGCCTAGGCCTCCCAAAGCCCTGGGAATACAGGCATGAGCCACTGTGCCTGAATCTGGACAATGTTTTTTAACTTCTCAGCACATAAAAGGAGTCTTCTTAGAAGGATAGTTCTGCAAGTTCTGTAGCAACATTCCAGGGCACGATTAAGAACAAAGCCCCATTGGAGCCCACAGGAATGTCTGTGTGGTGTTTGACTGAACCTTGGGTCAGACTCCATTGGATTGGGCGTCTGACTTTCTCATGCACTGGCCTGCCCAGCTCTTGGGAATGGTCTTACAACTACTCACTCTGCCCTTGGACCATAAAAGCAGCCATAGATAATATGTAAACAAATGGGCATGGCTGTGTGCCAATAAAACTTTATTCACAAAAACAGATATTTCTTGAAACATGAGACATACTGACAGGAAAAAGCTGAATAATGGTCTGGAATTTACAGTGTTAAACTAGCTTGGCTAAACAAATGTCGGAGGCTTCATGAGAAGATGGAAAGTGAGTTCCTAAGGAATTTTTCTTGCTGCTGAAAGTGAATAAGGAAAAAAATGGGCCTAGGATGTTAGACAGGGAGTTCAGGTCACTAGCCCTCCCTGACAATGAGACCAACAAGTCACAAGCAAGTGGGGCCCAGCTCATCATATGTGCCTTGTCACCCCACTTTCTGTATCAGAAATTTCTCATGGGCTCTTGCAGCCGTATCTTCTAAGGGTCTGGCTTACAATACTCTGTGGTTAATAAGACTAATATCCACCTCGGCACTCCCACAGTGCATTCCCAGTGCTCTGTCCATCCCCACTGCTACCCAACCCATCCAAGCCACTCTCCTGCGCCACTCAACAGCCTCTGAAGTGGTCTCCTGCTTCCCTTTCCCCACTCCAAGCCACTCCTGCATGGAATGCAGCAGCCAAAGAGGCCTTTAAACAACATACATCAGACAGATTGGGCTTTGCCTAAAGCTCTCTTTAGCTTCTCTTCACATTGGAATAAAGTCCAATTTCTGTTCTCTGGCTCGAGCTGGCTCCTGCCCCCTTACTTACTCCCCTGCAGCCTTCCCTTGACCCTGGAAGATGCCCCATAGCATCTTTCCCTTCATATGAGGACATGCAAAGGGGACATATGAAGTGTCCCCTTCATAGTGCTTGCTATAGTTTGTGATATGTGTCTGTGTCATTATCTGATGGCTGTCTACCTTACCCACCTCCAGAAGTAACAAGTGGATGTTAGCTCTGCCCACTTAACTGCATACTCAGCAAGCAGGTAGCACATCCCTGGTACGCTCACATATCTGTGGAATAAGTGATTATCAGAATGACTGAGTGAATGAACCACTTCACAAAATCTAGGCACCCCATAAGGAATGCAAGACAGAAAGGCAGATAGGAGAATTCAGTCAGACTAAGGGCTTGCTCAGAAATCAAGCACCATGGGAGGACTAGGACACAAAGAAAAACAAGATGTGGTTCTTTCCCAAGAGCTGGGCAGGCCAGTGCATGAGAAAGTCAGACGCCCAATCCAATTGAGTCTGATCCAAGGTTCCGTCAAACACCACACAGACATTTCCGTGGGCTCCAATGGGGCTTTGTTCTTAATCGTGCCCTGGGATGTTGCTACAGAACTTGCAGAACTATCCTTCTAAGAAGACTCCTTTTATGTGCTGAGAAGTTAAAAAACATTGTCCAGATTCAGGCACAGTGGCTCATGCCTGTATTTCCAGGGCTTTGGGAGGCCTAGGCCAGAGGATCACTGGAGGCCAGAAGTTCGAGGCCAGCCTGGGCAACATAGTGAGACCCCGGCTCTACTAAAAATACAAAAATAAGGCCTGCAATTCTAAAACAATTATCGTCTGGCCCTTTTGGGACTTTGCTGGCCCCTGCCTGAGATCAGTTAGCAGGTTCACACTGGGCTGCCTGACTCTAGCATCTACAAGACTCCTCCCATTCCTCAAAGATGTGGCTTCAGGGAAAAGCCACAGGTGCTCACTAGCTCATTTGTGCCCAGTTATATTTGGTGCATACACCGACTCCTGCATACCAGAAGCTGCCCTTGGACTAAGGGGATATCCTATGGACTCCTGAGACTCTTGGCAATTTTTGTGCTAATGCATGTGGGAGCTAAGAACAAATTAACTGACTCCAGTGTGATGGTGCCTGCCTAAAGCTTTATTAGACCCTATTCCTATCCCTGTTTATACTTCCAGAATGTGGGGGAGTGCCAGACCCCAGCAACAGAGATGGTCTGCAGGAGTCATCCAGGATGACATCTGGGCTTCCTCCTATAGCTCCAGGGGTACGAGCCCTCCTCCCAACTTGTTACGGACTTAAGAGGTGGAAGGACCCGTTTTCCAAGATGCAAAGGGCCCTCTTGATTCTCCAGCTGGTCAGAGTTAGGATGAAGAGGCAGAAGCCAGGTGGTCTAAATGTGGCAGTACCAAGGTGTGCCCGGCCTCCCCATCCCCATTCTTAAGGCAGACACACCTTCAGTTAGTATGTCTTGCACTGTGCAAACCAGCTTCAATTCCCCAAACAAGAAGGCCCTGCACAAATCCCTATTTGAAAAGCTCAGGAATAACACTAATTAACTACAAGAATTTCAGAAGCCAGGGCCCCTTAGAGATAAGCTGCACATATAATCATGCTATCATCTGAACCAGGACTTTTTACTTTTAGATGGATTGCTAGAATATTTTATGATTAGCATTAAAAACTTAAGCTGAATATCATTTTCTTACTGGTTATTATACTTTTAATTTTCTCAACCCAATTTATTTTTTTTGAAGGGAAATTAAATATCTAAGCATTATACACCTGTAACTAATAAAGTTTTACTTTACAGCACACTTATTAACTTATGCTTTCTGGAATTTAAGGTTTCTATTATGCAGATACTAAATCTTAAAGTTATTCTAATTTTTCATAATTTGTCCTAATTACTGCTTTTTTTTTTTTTTTTTTTTTTGAGACGGAGTTTCACTCTTGTTGCCCAGGCTGGAGTGCAGTGGAGCAATCTCGGCTCACTGAAACCTCCACCTCCCAGGTTCAAGCGATTCTCCTGCCTCAGCCTCTCGAGTAGCTGGGATTACAGGCGTGAGCCACCATGCCTGGCTAGTTTTTTGTATTTTTAGTAGAGATGGGGTTTCACCCTGTTGGCCAGGCGGGTCTTGAATTCCTGGCCTCAGGTGATCCACCTGCCTCGGCCTCCCAAAGTGCTGGGATTACAGGTGTGAGCTACTGTGCCCGGCCCCTAATTACTGCTTTTGAACATTAAGTGAAAAATCTTTTAGCAATGTATTGTTATGTAAGGAGGCTATTTTCATATTCAGTGACTATGTCATCAAAATATATGAATTACTTATAGGGGTACCAGCAGTTGCTGAATATTAAATGTAGGTTACTTGTTCTTTCAGCTTCTACATTCAGAGTTCCTTAATTTGTAGTCAATGAACCACCTGAATAAAAAATGTTAAGTATGTGACAGTGAAGGTCCACGAGAGCTAGGTGCATAATTACATGATCAGATTCTTCACAACACACAGGTAAATGAAAATACAGCTACTCTATGAATCTCGAAGACCTGTGATGACACTGAAAATGACACAAAAGCAACCTAAGCTGTATGCTTTTTTAGCGTCTACTATTTAGGAGGGCCACCTTATGAAATAGATTTGAATCTCAAAAAAAGACTACTGTATCTGCAAGAAAATCCTAATACCATTCACTCACACAAATGATTTAACTCTCCATTTCAAGGGGAAAGAAATATACCATGCTCTGAAACAGAAGCTATAGCTTTTCGCATTAGTTCTCTAAAGGAGGTATACTCAAGCCCCTCTTCTTTATCTCACTACCAAAAGCATATGAGCAATACGCCTATTTCGAACAAACACAAGCCAATATGTGAAATTCTTTTCAGAAGGAAATCATGTCCAGTAAAACTTAAAATTTCTATTTTTAAATTATAAACCAAAATTGGCAACCCCCCCCCCCCACATATATATATATTTGCTATGGACAAATCAAGACTGTGAGGTCATACGTTCAAATACAACTTTGGAATTAGTCACAAAAAATCAACATATTTTCTCAGAAATTGTACCATTTCCTTTGGTTTACAATCCACGCTACAGGAGGTTGAATCTTAAATAATGTACCATTTACCCTAAGAGTAGGGTGCAGAAAACTGAATGACTACTAGGATTGAATAATAACAAGGCTTTAATGGCTCAATTTTCTTATGATTATACAAACATACAAGATTCAAAAAATCTTGAAAAGGTAACGCCGTGTAGTAAAATCCATAAAAATAACAGTTTTGCCACAGTGCAGAGCAAAGTTCATTCAGTTTGATTCCCCATGCCCTCGCCAAGCAGCTTTCTGATTAGAGCTGGAAGACACAGGCTGGGCGCGGAGGCGACCCTGTAGTCCCAGCTACTGGGGAGGCTGAGGTGGAAGGATCACTTGAGTCCAGGAGTTTCCGGCCAGTGTGGGCAACATAGCAAGACCCCGTCTCTTTTTTTAACATTGGGAGGCATAAAGTCTATACATTCTACACTGAATCATGAATACACTACGGAGAGTGTGCAGAAAGTAAACCCTGAAATCCCACACTCCAACATCATGTATGTCCATGAGCAGGATTTGCAATTCACTTCATACTGGAGGTAAGCACCTCAGCTGGGGTCCTCTTGCCGCAGTGGTCAGGCCGTCAGAGCTGAGGCCTTTCACTACAAGGGAAGTAGTCTTCGGTCCGAAACAGGACGGGGGCTTCGTAGCCGGCTTGCTGTGGCCTCGAGGGAGCAGACTTGCTAAAGAGCGAGGGCACGTTCATCGTGTGCAGGAGCTTCTTGAACGCCCTGGGGAAGGTGCCCAGCTCGGCCTCGGCCTTGGTGACCTGCTCCTCCATCCTGGCTACGCGGCCGCCCACCATCCTCACGAAGGCCTCCAGCCGGTCGATCCTGCTGTAGATGTGCCGCATCTCGGCGGCCTTAGCGTGGATGCGCGGCACGCCCTCGCTGACGACTTGGGAAGAGTCGCCGCGAAGCATGTCCAGCATGCCCACGAACTCGTCCACTCTGGTGAGCAGGTCCTCCAGGCTCGCGTCCAGGGCCTCGACCTCGGGCCGCGCCCCGGCCCCGGGCAGCAGGCAGGCGGCGTAGCCCGCAGCGGCGCGGCGAAGCAGCGGCAGGTCGCGGCCCGGCGCACCGTCCTCCGCGCCCTCATCCTCCCACGGCCCCGAGGCGCTGCTGTGGCTCTGGGACACAGTGCCACTGTCCCCGCTCCAGGCGGCGCCCTGAGGCTCGGCCTCTTCCGCCAGCCCCTCGGGCGGCGCTCCGCTATCTGAGAAGCTACCCTCCATAGCGACCGCCTTGCTATGCAGCGCCCGCTTCCGACCTCCGCGCGCTCACGCTCACGCACACGCACGCACGCGCGCTCACGCCTTTGCTTCCGGCGGCCTGAGAGCGCGTCTGTGCACGCGCACCCACCTTTGTTTCCGGCCTCCCAGCGCGTTCACGCTCACGCATGCGCGCTGCGGTTTTCTCACGCCCGCGCTCACAGTCAACCTTTTTTTTTTTTTTTAAGCGAAGGTGTAGCAGGAATACAACACAGTGCATATACTTTAAATGTGCACATTGATGACTTTGTACACATCCATACAACCATGCATATTCTATCCAGACCAACTGTTAGGACATGTCCAACACCCATGAAAGTCTCCCTTCTGTCTTTCATTTCCTTTTTCTGTTTATAGTAAAATAAATGAGATAAACAAGACGAAACACAAAAGGGACGCACCTTGACTACTTTGGATGATTTTTAAAGTCCTCAGCTTCGTCTGATTGCAAATGGTGTAAAACTAAGAAATAGTAATACTTTCCAAGCAAATATCAAATCCAGGGTACTGCCAGAAGAAAACAAAGATGAAGTTGAGATTTGACGGTAAAATCCTTTAAAATCTCATAAAAAGCAAAGATTGTGCCTCAGGATACCATTCACTTAGACTAACAGCTCCTTAAAGAGATTAATGGTGTGGCTCACAGAGTCCATCAATCAAACCACAGGGCCTCCAGAAGGCTTAAGGCTTGTTCCTCAGTATTAGCAGAACCCCAAAATAGATAGAGATGGACTTATCTCAAAGGGATTTGTAGGTTGCACTTTTGTCTAACGGAGTGAACTCTGATGAGATTCACAGGAGACCTATTAAGTTTTTTAAAGATAATTATATTGACACAAACATTGCAGATTGGACTGGAAGGGAAAGGCCTTTGGATCCCCTCTCCCCAAACTTCTACAAGCAGGAATCAGACTGAGAAAAAGACTCATTAGCAAACACATGGTACATTTCATGAAAAAGGAAGTAGAACCAGGAGCCCAGATGGTAGAACTGGGAGTCATGGAGTCCTAGACCTTGAGACTGGATGGCAGAGTTACTATGGACTGGTAACTTGTTTGTACTTCCAATTTCCCCCTTTTTGAACAGGAGTGGTAGTGGCTATCTAGTGGTAGTGGTAGCGGAACAGGTCTGTAGTGATTATCCTGTGCTAGCCCCACAATTGTGTATTCGAGGCATGGGGGTGGAGAACTTGTCTCCTTAGCTTCAAAAGTCTACAGATCAAGAAGAATTGTACTCTAAGAGCTGAATTTAAGGAACTACGCTCAGAAAGCCTCATCTACATCTGATCTAATTTAGGAGACAAAATTCTGGACTTAAATCTGATGTGACAATAGGATAGTAATACTTAAAACTACATGATATTTTTAAAAATGTAACTTTTGGGGACCTTGGATGGAGGGGAGTGTGGTTAGCATGTTAAAATGGCATGAAGAATTGGTAGTCAGAGGACAAACTGTGATTGCTAGCCAGCCTTCAAGATGACTCCCAGTGGTTTCTTCCTCCTGGTATTCTCACTCTTGTGTATTCCCTCTTGTTGAGTATGTACTGGACTTAGTGACTTCACTTGCTCATAATAAACTGAAGAAGACAGAAGCGATGTTGTATGATTTGGACATTAGTTCATAAAAGGCAGTGTGGCATCTCTTTCCCTCCAACCTGAGAAAGGAAAATAAATCTTGGGGTCTTACAATCACTAAGCTAAAAGAAAAGTCAAGTTGGAAAATGCTCAGGGCAAACCTGCCTCACATTCTATTCACGGCCACTCCTCTGCTCACTGAGATAGATGCATATCTGATTGCCTCCTTTGGAGAGGCGAATCAGAAACTCAAAATGACCGGGCACGGTGGCTTACGCCTGTAACCCCAACACTTTGTGAGGCTGAGGTGGGTGGATCATTTGAGATCAGGAGTTCGAGACCAGCCTGGCCAACATGGTGAAACCCTCTCTAATAAAAATACAAAAATTTAGCCGGTCGTGGTGGTACACACCTGTAATCCCAGCTACTCGGGAGGCTGAAGCAGGAGAATTGCTTGAATCTGGGAGGAGGAGGTTGCAGTGAGCCGAGATCATGCCACTACACTCCAGCCTGGGCGACAGGGTGAGACTCCATCTCAAAAAAAAAGAAAGAAAGAAACTCAAAAGAATGCAACCATTTTTCTCTTATCTTCCCAAGACCTGGAAGCCCCCTCCCCACTTTGAGTTGTCCCTCCTTTGCTTTGAGATGTCTCACCTTTCTGGACCAATCCATCGTTCCTCTTACATATGTTGATTGACGTCTCATGTCTCCCTAAAATGTATAAAACCAAGCTGTGCTCTGACCAGCTTGGACACATATCATCAGGACCTCCTGAGGCTGTGTCACGGGCACACATCCTCAACCTTGGCAAAATAAACTTTCTAAATTAACTGAGACATGTCTCAGATATTAGGGGTTCACAAACCACTTGCTCTGGGGAAACCAGCTGCCTTGTTGTGGGCAGCTCCATGGAGAAGCCCATAAAGCAAAGAGCTGAGACCAACAGCTAGAGAAAAACAGCCTCTTTCCAACAACCACATGAGTAAGCCATCTTGGAAGTGGATGCTCCAGCCTCATTCAAACTCAGATATGACTGCAGCCCCAGCTGATAGGTTCACTGCAACCTCATGTAAGATACTAAACTGAAACTACATAAGATAATGCTATGGTCTGAATGTTTGTGTCCTCATATCCCAATTCATATGTTTAAATTCTACCCCACAAGGTGATTGATATGGTTTGGATGTCCCACCCAAATCTCATGTTGAAATGTAATCCCCAGTGTTGGAGCTGGAGCCTGCTGGTAGTTGACTGGATCATGGGGACAGATTTCTCATGAATGGTTTAGCACCATCCCCTTTGTACTGCTCCTGTGATTAGTGAGTTCTCGTGAGATCTAGTCATTTAACGTGTGTGGCACCTCCTCCCACCTCTTGCTCCTGCTTTGGTCATGTGACATGCCTGCTCTCCCTTTGCCTTCTGCCATGATTATAAGTTTCCTGAAGCCTCCCCAGAAGCCAAGCAGATGCCAGCACCATGCTTCCTGTACAGCCTGCAGAACCCTTAGCCAATTAAGCCTTTGTTCTCATAAATTACCCAGTCTCAGATATTCCTTTATAGCAATGTGAGAACAGCTCAACACAGTGCTGGTATTAGGAAATTGGGCCTTTGGGAAGTGATCTGGTCATGGGGTCAGAGCCCTCATGAATGTGACTAGTACCCTTATAAAGGATATAAGGCCAGCTGCAGTGGCTCATGCTTGTAATCTCAACACTTTGGGAGGAAGAGGCAGGAGAATTGTTTGAGGCTAGGAGTTTGAGACTAGCCTGGACAACATAGCAAGACCCCTGTCTCTACAAAAAAAAATTTTGTTTAAGCTGGGTGTGGTGCCATGTGCCTGTAGTCCCAGCTACTCAGGAGGTGGAGGCTAGAGGATCACTTGAGCTCAGGAGTTTGAGGCAGTGAGCTATGCTCATTCCACTGCACTTTAGCCTGTGCAAAAAGAGCAAGACTTTGTCTATAAGTAGTATAAGAGGGCTGGGTGCGGCGGCTCACGCCTGTAATCCCAGCACTTTGGAAGGCTGGGGCAGGTGGATCACCTGAGGTCAGGAGTTTGAGACAAGCTTGGCCAACATGGTGAAACCCCATCTCTACTAATAATACAAAAATTAGCCGGGCATGGTGGCAGGCACCTGTAATCCCAGCTACTTAGGAGGCTGAGGCAGGAGAATCGCTTGAACCCTGGAGGCAGAGGTTTCAGTGAGCAGAGACTGCATCATTGCACTCCAGCCTGGGCGACAAGAGTGAAACTCCATCTCCAAAACAAAACAAAACAAAAGACGTATAAGAGAGACCCCTTGCTCCTTCCATCCTCTGAGGTCACAGGAAGAAGGAACCATTTATGAACCAAAATACTAGTTCTCACCAGACAGAATCTACTAGCACTTTGATCTTGGACTTCCCATTCACCAGAACTGTGAGAAGCTGGCCACCTTATGGTATTTTGTTAGAGCAGCCTAAATGCAGTATGACAGATAATAAATATTTTAAAGCTGCTAAATGCTGGGGTAACTGGTTATGGAGTAATAAACTATTGAAGGAATATGCTACCATTTATTCATTTTATTTATTTATTCTCCTGTTGATGAACATTTGGGTTGTTTTAACTTTGGGGCTATTATAATAAAGCTGCTGTGAATATTCTTGTATATGTATTTTTATAAACAATTGCATTCAAACTCTCTTAAGTGTATAACAAGGTGTCAATTTGCTAGAACATAGGATTGGTATATGTTTAATCTTGGTAGATACTGCCAAATAGTTTTCCAAAATTATTGTAACAACTTACATTCCCATTTTTATGGGCTGAATATATGTGTCCCCCAATATTTTTATGTTGAAGCCCTAACCCCCAGTGTGGCTATACTTGGAGTAAAGCAGTAAGTAAGGTTAAATAAGGTCATACAAGTGGGGGCATGATCCTATAGCTTCATGTTCTTATAAGAAGAGACACAAGAGAGCACTCCTTCCTGTACCCCACAACACTGCATGCACAAAGAAGAGATCATGTGAGGACTGCAGCAGGAAGGCGGCCATCTGCAATGCAGGAAGAGAGCCCTCACCTCCAGAAACCAGATTTGCTGGCACGTTAATCATGGACTTCTGGCCTCTAGAACTGTGAGAAGATAAATGTCTGTGTTTAAGCCACCCAGTCTATAGTATTTTGTTATGGTGTTCAGACTAGACTAAGACATCCATCAAGAATGTGTAAGAGTTCCAGTTGTTCCACATCTTCACCAATACTTGGTATTGTCAGTATTTTCAATTTTAGTAATTCTAGTGGATGTACAGTGCTTCCTCGTTGTGCTTTCTAATCTGCATTTCCCTGTTGAATCATGAAGTTGAAAACCTCTTCATATACTTATTGGCCATTCGGATATTCTCTTTTGTGAAGTGCCAGCCTATGTCTTTTGCCTGTTTTAAAATTTTGTCTTTTCCTTCTTGATCTGTAGGAGTTCTCAATATATTCTGCATGAGTCAAATATCTTTTTTCACGGTGCCTTGCTCTTTCCCTCTTAATGTTCTTTTGAGGAACATCTGCTAGAATGTTGGTGTTTGCAAAACTGTTTCGCACACGTCATCTTCCAAATCCCTCTTCCCACTGACAGATATTCAGGCTGGGGCCATTGGTCTTTATCAGACTGGAAAACTGAAGTTCTGATCTGTGGCACTTGTGTAAGAAGGATCCCCCCTCTACACACACTCATATTACTACTAGTGTGGCACTGGGTGACTAAGCCTAGCAATAGACTTCTTCCATTCCACAATGGCATTAGGTTGGTGATCAAAACGTATTGACGATCAAAGCCACATTTACTAGGTCCCTGCTCATTTTCAGGTCTTGTGTGTGGAGGGACATAAAGGTGACCAAGACCAGAACCTGTCCCCAAACAGCCTCCAGTCTGGTAGAGGCACTTAGGTACTAGGGAATTCCTCTCTCTAAAGCATTCTCTAAGGCCCTGCTTGACGCCAGGCTGACGGAAAGGGCGGAGGACAGAACTGAAACAGAATTTGCCCTTTACCTTGAGGACCTTACAGACTCTGAAGAGAGGCCAAAAATCACGAGCCAGAACCACCCAAGGCAGCGAGCGAAATTCCCCCCAGAACAAAAGTATGAGCCAGGGGTGGGGAGGACAGAGGGACGAGTTCCATTCTAGAACACTGAGCAGGGACTGTGGACCCACATTGCTTTGAGCTCAAATCACGACTTTTAGCCCGGTTTTTACTTCTCTTATAGGTTCGTTGTGAGGGCTAAGTGAATTCATATAAATTAATCCAAGCTTCTGCATGCTTAGATAGTAAGCGCTGTGAACGCCAGCCAGTCTTATTCAAATATGGGGAAGGGAGGGTCACTTTTACTTTAAAAAAATAATAATAAAAGTAAAACCCCTCTGAAGGGAAGCTTTAGGGGAAGACGGGAACAAACCTGCCGCCACCAACCTAAATTAGAGAAGAGGGCGAGGCGGAGCGCCGGGAAGCTGACTGGGCTAGCCATGCGCGCGCCCGAGACCCCTTTACGTGCGCGCGCCTGCTACTGGGTCTCGCCGAAGGCGTGACCGTAAAGGAGCCCGGCTCTGTCGTGAAAGGGCCGCAAAAAGGCCGAGGGCGAGTTGACGGCTGCGACTCCATTTCGCAGGTCGCTTTGCTGTGTGTGTCCACGGCGATTCTTCCCACGGAATTCTAAAGCTAAAGGCTTACAATTAAAAGGAAGAAAAAAATTAAAGATAATTCGGGAGTACTATTGACAAAGCGTGTGGGCTCAGCCTCCAGCAATCACTGCTGATCTCCAGTCCCTGGGGGGTTCCGGTAAGAAGAACGCCCCTCCGGTACTGAAGAAGCGGCAGGAGGAGATGCGGCCCCTGGACATAGACGAGGTGGAAGCGCCTGAGGAAGTGGAGGTGCTGGAGCCGGAGGAGGATTTCGAGCAGTTCCTGCTCCCGGTCATCAACGAGATGCGCGAGGACATCGCGTCTCTTATACGCGAGCACGGGCGGGCGTACCTGCGAACCAGGAGCAAGCTGTGGGAGATGGACAATATGCTCATCCAGATCAAAACGCAGGTAGAGGCCTCGGAGGAGAGCGCGCTCAATCACGTGCAGCACCCGAGTGGCGAAGCCGACGAGAGAGTGTCGGAGTTGTGCGAGAAGGCTGAGGAGAAGGCCAAGGAGATTGCGAAGATGGCAGAGATGCTGGTCGAGCTCGTCTGGCGAATAGAGAGAAGCGAGTCTTCTTGAAGGAGGAGATCGGCGGTAAGGTCGGAAACTCGCGGGAGCTTGGATGGAACTCAGTAGTCGCCCTAAGCATGGTTAAACCGCGCCCTGTAAAAAGTTATGTTCTAGGCCTGCATCCCCCATTTTATTGCATCGAAAATTGAGCATTGGGAACAAAATTGGGGTCAAGAGGAAAGAGTGCGTGCTGGTTTTGGTAGGTGTTAGTATACCGTTTTTTTGTGGCCTCTCCCTCCCACACTGGTAATCACAGAAAAATAAAAGTAACTTCGGGTTTGTTTTTGTGAAACGTAAGTCAGTTCTAATAGGGCAGTCGCCAGGAAGTAGACCTGTCTAGGCACTAAGGGAGTTTGGGGAAAGCCACAGAAGACCTAGGCTGTGGAGCACAATGGAACGCAGGCTGAGAACGCAGGGAAAGAAATAAAGAGTAAAGCCAGAGGCCATTACCTGAAATTTCCAGACTGTTCTATGAGACAGGTATGTCAGAGGACCGTGTCTCAAAGAAGTGGCATTCTTCTGGGTGGTTCACATTTATTTTTAACATCAAGATATGGAACTTTGAGAGTCAATGTCTTCATGGTAAATTTCTCCCAATTGTGCTTTAGGTTCACAGCTGAGGACTGTAGTCAACTGGTAAGGATGAACTGACACCTTGAGGAAACTGAAACAGCTTGTCATTTTCTCTGTTTTGTTTTTGTATGTTTTTTACCCCCATGTAACAGTCTCCCTTATGGTCAGTGATTGATGACCTCGATATGGATTTAGATCATCAAATGTGTTTGGTTCTGGAAATACAACTTTTGTCGAAGAAATACTTTCACAAGAGAAATGGGGCTTAATTAAGTTGTTTTCGTGGTCACGTTTATTCTTGTTACTTCGCTGTGTTTTTGAAATGTTGGGCATGGCCTTGTATTTTGCTGTTACCTTTGTGACCTGATCGTTTTTTGGAACACGTCAAGACTTGGGATCAGAATCTTCCAACTTTAGAGGTGCAGTGGAAGACACTACGCTGCCTGGTTGAGCCTGGTGAAGAATGTATTAATGAGACTGCTTTGCATAAAGCTGGGAAGAACGAGAAGACAGTTGGAGATGGAAGGTGGTTTTGTATATATTTTGGAACTTTAGTTCCTCTGTGAGATGAAAGAGGAGAGCTATGTTTTGTGGCACATTGTCTGATATATATTGTGTAACCTGTCAGGTGAGTTGATTTAGACAACATAGCTGACCTTTTATGACAAGGCAGTTTGATTAGGAGCTATTGTAATACCCTCACACATTACAGGGACATCAGAGAATGGCATCGAAGAGACAGTCTACAAAGAGCTTTAAGAGGCCAGAGAAAGGAAAAGACATTATCAGGGCCTGGAAAGTCTCTTCCAGTTCATCAGGGTAGTAGACCTGTCAGATGGGAGGTCAAAGTCAAACGTATAGTAAGTATTAATTTGCCTTGAAAAACAAAGACCTAAAAAGCCTTTTTTAAAAAATAAATTTTTTGTTCACATGACCAAAGCCCCTCCTGTGTGTGTTAATAAAAGAATCATAAATCAATCTTTTTGAAATGGATGTTCTTCACTGAGTGTCATCAAATGGGGTTGAACTGCTTGTAGTTAAAGGCTCTTGGTAAGCCTTTAACTGAGGGAGAATTATTTCTGGAAGGTGCTGTAGAGATGAGCTGACGGAACACTCAGTTCTGAAGAGAAAAACTTTTCGGCTATCCTCTGGGCCAAGCCCCTGCTTTTCAGCAGCAGAAGTGTGTTTAGTCAACCAGTGGGAATGTAACGTGCTTCATATCTTATCCAAGGCACTAGGAACATAAAGGTGAGACATGGATGGGACGAAGGTGTGGGACAGAAATGGAAACAAGGAATTGCGATATAGAGTGTGTGGATATCATGTGGGAGCCCTGAGGAGGGGGTCAACTCTTAGTAGGGAAGTGTGTGAATTCAGAGCAGGTGACTTACCTGGGCCTGAAAAGTAGAAATGAATGAAGACATATAAGGCATAAGGATCAAAGTGAGCAAAAGCCTTTTGAGTTCCAGCACTGGGGAGACGGCCAGTGAGCTGGATGCTAAGGAGCGTGGAGGGGGTTGTGGGAGACAGAGTGAAACTGGCAGGCAGGGCCAAGAGATCTTCGTTAAGGAATTAGTTCATCTTCATAAACCTGTACTTCAGTGAGGTTTCTTCACCCTGGAATGTTTTCTCACAGAGTGCTAGTGGATGCTCAGAGCCGTAGCGTAGGCATGGTACAGTTTCCAGAATTACTACATCTAATTTCATAAAAATAGATACCTGATCGTAATAAGCTCAGATACACGTTTGGATTAATGTGTAAAATAGGCATTTTAAAAATCAAGTACCTGAGCACAGAAAAATCACAGAAGTTGTTTCCGGCTTTGTCGTGATATCTAAGATCCTTGCTCACGTGCCTGCCTGTCTGTTTTCAGTAAAAACGAGAAGTACGGCTGGGGAGCCATAATTTCTGATAATCAGGGGAATGGCTGTCACATCTGTAGTTTAGAAAGATTACTCAAGACTGGGTATGGATTAATGTGAGTGTGGGCTATAAGGTAGCGGCAGGTGCAGAAGTAGAGATGGGAAGTGAGGGCCTGAACTGGGGCAGAATGAGTGGGAAGGACCAGCTAGGCTTTTCTGGAGCCAAGACTTGGTGTCTTTCTGTATCAGTCAACTAGACTAAACTGCTGTAACAGTTTACCCCAAAGCCTTAGTGGCTTGCAACACCCGAGGATTTTTTTTTCTTATTCATATTGATCTATTAATACATTGTAGGTGAGTTGTTCCATATTCTCTTACTTCCAGGAGCTGGCTGAAGGAGCAGCTGCTCTTTGGGATATTGTGGATCTTGATTGCGAAAGCTGTTATTTACAAGTTACCTGACAGATTTAAATGCTTTGGGGGTGAAAAAACTGAGTCCTATACATACACACTCATAGACACACACACACACATATTGTATATGTGCTATATGCATACACATGTGTGCATATATACTATGTATATGTATGTTTTTCCCCTCGATTAACTGACCATAGATTATATTCATATGTAGGATTGCATTTCATCTCTTCAGTATCCTAGGGTTTTTTTTTTTTTTTTTCTTTCCTAAGTCTCCTTCAAATTTAGAGCCTAAAGAGTGTTCTGAATCATTTTTGAGCCTTGACTCTTAGGCAGAGCACTGTAGTGACAGGCTAATTGTCTTAACCCATGCTGTGATGAAAAAATAATTTAGAGACGTTGAGAGTTTTGTCTCGATTTCCTATTTAACTTACACATTTTCCTTTCATTGAACGATGTTATCAGTGGAATTTTAACAACTTCAAAGTCATCTAGAAAATTTGGATTGGCTTCTGTTAGTAGTTCTGAAAGTCATTGGTCTGTCATGTGTGAGTCATTCATGCCCAACCTCCCCTTGCTCTAAAATCTGAAATTCTGTGCTTTCTTCCAAAAGACTGGGCAAATTCTTTAACCTTCACTTTCATCGGCTGGCTAGTGATGGCTGAGTCTTCAATAATGTTTTGTTTGACTGCTTCATCCCAGAGTTTTGTGTTTTCTGAAAATATTTTTAATGTGCAATATCCATATGGCTCACTGTGCCACTTTTCTAGTCTTTGCTCAGATGTTACAATACCAGAGAGGTCTTCCCATGCCACTCTTTTTAAAATAGCACTGCCATCCCCTATTACTCTCTGTCTTATTTTATTTTTCTTTTCATTACTTAATGTGTGATTGTGCATTTTCTGACTTCTCTCTGTAGAATGTCAGTCCCTTGAGGGCAGAGACTTTATTCACTGCTGAATTCCTAGCACTTAGAGCAGTGCCTGGCACCTGGTTGGTACCTAATAATCATTGAATGAGTAAGTGCCAATTAAGTATGTAGATTAACTTAATTTTGTCTGCTACCAATGCAATTAACTCAGGTGAATTTTCTGAGCCAGAAACTTTAGTGTCATTCTTAATGCCCCTCCTCAGCAATCCCCTCTCCATCCCTTCTAGCACTACAGCATGTTGGTTCTGCCTAGAATACACCTTGGATTCATCTACCTTCCTTCCTACTCCAAGCCACTAGTGTGACAGTCTCCTAACTGGCCTTGCAGCTTTCAGTTTTATTCCAGTTCTCCTTCACAAAGTAGCTAGAGTGAATTAAGTTATGGCAATTCCCTGCTTGAAACTCTTAAATTATTATTATTATTATTATTTTGCCACAGATGTTTTTATTCATCAGCATTAACTTAGCTCCTACTATATACCAGGCACTGTTTCTAAGCACTGAGGGATACAGCACTGAGCAGATAGTCCAAAAGTTCTACCCTCTGGGGATTCATTCTATTGGTGGAGAAACACAATAAGCAAGGTAAATAAGTGCTAAGGCTATGCATGTATTCAACATATACAGTAGAATATATTCAAGAATTTCTGCCATCTCCAGAGCTGTCTTATCCTAGTTTTCCTCAGTAACCCTAAATTTAAACGCTCTCCCTGGTCCTCTCCCAAATTTTCATCTTCAGAATGTTCCAGCTTTCCTGCCTCCTGACTTGTCCTCCACCTCTTTGCAGACTTCCTCTAATACCTACCTCAACCAAGGTCTGGCTGTCTCTGAACCCCAACCTCCACAGCTTCCATGTGCAACTCCCCCAAACACTGTCAGCTTTCTGGGCGAAGCCGTGGAGAATGTGGATACTGAGGTGCGTTCAGGGCTGCAATTTGTTAGGCAGTTGCAATTTCTTTAAAATGTGCCTGTGTGTATGTTTGTATACAGTCAGTTCTCATTATTTGCAGTAGTTATATAAAGTCACCATAAATACTGAATTAGCAAATACTATAATACTTCACTGCCCCTAAGGAAATAGAGGATTAGGTTCCCAGTAGCCCCTGGCTGCATTTTTCAACTGATCCATACGTAACCGTGTTTAACCTTGTGTTTCTGTTTAAAGGCATTGTAATTAACATGTATTATTGATTCATTAATTTTGAACTCAAAGCCAGCAGCACTGTAACTCATGCCTCAGTAAAGCTTGTCTAACACATATTTTCTCTGTACGGCACATCACAGCCGCCTTATGCTTAGGCACACTAGACTGCTTCAGCATGAGACTTAAGGGTCATTTTAAACAGCAAAATAACCAACAAAAAGCACCCAAATGAGGAAAATGTGGCACTGAGTAGACAGTGAAAAGGACACTTGTTACAGCATAAGAGCTGAAACAAGAAGGCAGAGTCACCTTGTTTGACCCCCAACTGGGAATGTGCATGTCAAATGACTCAAATTTTTTGCTGCCCTGCAAATGACTAGGAAAGTGCCAAGAGTATTGATTTTGGGGTTACATATAGATTTTAGAAAGTGGATGAATTTGCAAATACAAAATAATGAATAATGAAGATTGACAGGATACACACACACATAATGATGTAGGTGTCCTGGTTGGGGAGTGGGAAGCCATGGTGCCCAGATCAGGGCTCAGAGCTCAAGAACGGTAGAGAAGGCATCCCCATGGCGGGAAGGAGAGGGGTTCAGAGCCTGGTGTGGGGTCAGAGTCCTCTGAGCAGGGTGAAGAGGGTGTCTGTGTGTGTATGGTTTTGCTGTGTTTTTTTTTTTGGCAGTGGATGGTCTCCAGTGTGGACAGACCAGATTTGAGCAGTGTGAGCAGGACATCCATGTGGGGGTGGGTTTGGGGGAAGGGAAATCTAGCCTGGGAAGTCAGAGCCCAGGCAGGGTGAGGAGGGAGTTCCCATGGGGGTGTTCTGGGGAGTGAGCCCAGTGGGATGCAGAGAGCATGCACGCATGGGGACAGTTGTTGCAGTTTGAGCAGGGAGAGATGGGCACCCACAGAGGTCAGTCCTTCACCTGACTCAGCCTGAGAGGCAAGGAGGGTGTCTGTGCAGGGGGCAGACTGGTATGGGGTTCAGAACCTGTGCAGGGAAAATGTTTCTGCAGGAGACCAGGTACCAGCAGAGGGGGAGAAATATAAAAAGAAAACTGGAATGGATCTTGTGGTATTGTGTTGAAAATGGAAGTCTCTGTGTGAACTTGCAGTTACACACACACACACACACACACACACACACACTTTAGATATCTACAAGACATATAGAGCTATAGGTATGTGTAGCCATCTAAAGTTATGTATATACTTACAAATATTCCCTACTTATTTCCACTTAGAGAGGCTGGGAGCAGTGACACTTCAGTTGAACAATGAGCACACCTAGCTCCCAGGTGTTGACTTCTAAATAGCATTTTCCACTACGAGAAACTAGGGCTGCTTGGAGAAATGGCCAGTTCCAGAGCTAGGGCGAGCAGAGTACAAGATGTGTCCTGAACATTTGTGATGACAGAAGGCAAGGATGTGTTCAGAGAATGTTGGGAACATGTCAGAGCCTAATAGAAGCCAGCTGAAATGGGTTCCCAGTGATCAGATCAGGGACAATTTGAGCATCAGAACAAATAATGCTAGTAACAGGTTACAACCCACTGAATAATATGGGAAACCAGGAGTTCACAAATATGAATACATGAATAAATTAAATGCTTGATGAGGAACAGAATATATACATAGCTTCAAAATTCCTCTCTAAAAATACTTATTAAAAAGTGGCAAGGCATGATGACTCGCACCTGTAATCCTAGCACTTTGGGAGACTGAGGTGGACAGATCACTTGAGGTCAGGAGTTGGAGACCATCCTGGCCAACATAGTGAAACCTCATCTCTACTAAAAATACAAAAATTAGCCAGGCATGGTGGTGGATGCCTGTAAGCCCAGCTACTCAGGAGGCTGAGGCAGGAGAATCGCTGGAACTTGGGAGGTGGAGGTTGCAGTGAGCCAAGATGGCGCCATTGCGCTCCAGCCTGAGAGACAGTGAGACTACGTCCCCCCCCCGAAAAAAAAGTATTCTTAAAAAGTGAAAAAAAAAAAAAAAAACTCTATAGTGGAAAAGCCTTTGATTTGACCAGTGGGAGCCCATTCAAGCTGGCTGGTGTGTCTTTTTGACATATCCCAGTTATTCTTTGAACACACTCTTGCTTTGTGTCACAGCCAGATAGATGTTCTAGATATATCTTGTGCTTTCCATGTCCCAGTTCTGGGATAATACGGCTATTTCTTCAAGCACCATCTTAAGTGAACAAAGTAAATGTGATCAGCAATGGGACAACTTGAAATTTTGTGCCATTTGATATGATGCAATGAGTAGAACACTGCATCGCTTCCAAGACATTCTTGCCGAAGATACATACGCTGGGCCGAATCATGAGGAAACATCAGCCAAATTTAAACTGAAGGAAATTCTACATATGGGGGAAGCCTGTGATTTTCAAAAGTGTCAAGGTCATAAAAGTCTGAGAAAAACTAAGGAATTGTACCTGATTAAAGAAGACCAAGGAGATTTGTCAACTAAATGCAGAAATGATGCTTTTTTGCTACAAAAGTGACCTTTTTGTTTTATAAAAGACATTATGGCCGGGCGTGGTGGCTCATGCCTGTAATCACAGCACTTTGGGAGCCCAAGGCGGGTGGATCATGGAGTCAAGAAATCAAGACCATCCTGGCCAACATGGTGAAACCCCATCTCTACTAAAAATAAAAAAAAATTAGCTGGGTGTGGTGGCACGTGCCTGTAGTCCCAGCCACTCAGGAGGTTTCAGTGAGCTGAGATCATGCCAATGCATTCCAGTTTGGCTTAAGATTCAGTGGTAGTGATGTGTCAGTGTTGATTTTCTCACTTTGATGGTGGCATTGTGGTGATTAGGAGAATCTTCCTGTGTGTAGGATGTACACACTAATGCATTGAGGGGTGGTGCATCAGCTTATTCTTAAATCATTCAGAAAGATATTTGTACTGTACTTCTAACTTTTCCATAAGTTTGTTATTTCTGTAAGTTTCAAATTTTAATTCAGAATTGTTGGCCAGGCGCGGTGGCCCACACCTGTAATCCCAGCGCTTTGGAAGGCTGAGGCGGGTGGATTACCTGAGCTCAGGAGTTGAGTTCGAGACCACCCTGGGCAACATGGTGAAACCCATCTCTACTAAAATACAAAAAATTAGCGGGGTGTGGTGGCATGTGCCTGTAGCCCAGCTACTCCGGAGGCTGAGGCAGGAGAATCGTTTGAACCTGGAGGCAGAGGTTTCAGTGAGCTGAGATTGTGCCACTGCACACCAGCTTGGGCTACAGAGTCTCAAAAAAAAAAAAAAAAAAAAAAAAAAAAGAATTGTGCTTGTTGAGCAGTTAGGTAGGCCATGGCAATCCCAGCACCCAAACATCTGACATTCTGGAGGGTGGAAATGCGCTGGCTAAGTAAAGGAGGGAGCTTAGCCCGAGCAGCAATTCTGCAAAGCAGCTGCAGGTGGCGCTGGCGAGTTCTCAAGAGCCAGGAGAGCCTCAGGTGGCTGCCGCTCTACAGGAAAGCATCACAAAGGAGACTGGCTGCCCCATTGGTTTCCAAGCGGGGCAGTGGAGAAACACTTGGTTAAATATTTTGTTTAAAAAAGAATTATAGGCCGGGCGCGGTGGCTCACGCCGGTAATCCCAGCACTTTGGGAGGCTGAGACAGGCGGATCAGCTGAGGTCAGGAGTTTGAGACAAGCCTGGCCAATATGGTGAAATCCCATCTCTACTACAAATACTAAAATTAGCCGAGTATGGTGGCGGGAGCCTGTAATCCCAGCTACTCGGGAGGCTGAGGCAGGAGAATCACTTGAACCCAGAAGGCAGAGGTTGCAGTGAGCTGAGATCGTGCCATTGCACTGCAGCCTGGGTGACGGAGCGAGACTCCTTCTCAAAATAATAATAATAGTAATAATAATAAAATGAAAATTCTGGCAGCAACCCAACTGTCCATCAACAGATGAATTAGCAAGATGAGTTAGCAATTAGCAAGTTTGTTGCATACACATAGTAGACTATTACTCAGCCTTACAAAGGAAGAAATTCTAACACATGTTACAACACGGATGAACGTTGAGGACATGATGCTGAGTGAAATAAGGCTATCACAAAAGGACAAATCCTGTGTGATTTCAGTCATATGACGTTCCTAGAGTCAAATTCATAGAAACAGAAAGTGGAATTGTCAGGGCCAGTGGCCAGAGGAGGAGATGGAGAGTGAGTGTTTAGTGGGGATAGAGTTTTGGTTTTACAAGATGGAAAGAGTTCTGGAGACTGACTGCACAGCAATGTGAGTACACTTAACACTGCTGAACTGTACACTTGGAAATGGTTAGGATGGTAAATTTTATGTTGATGCCACAATAAAATATTATCCTTTGATCCAGTAATCCTAGGTAAAAAGTGGAATTTGATTTTGAGAAATCATTTGAGCTTGAGACAAAGCTTTGGCCAGGCACAGTGGCTCATGCCTGTAATCCCAACACTTTTGAGGCTAAGGCAAGAGTGTTACTTGAGGCCAGGGATTTGAGACCAGCCTGGGCAATATAGCAAGACCCCATCTTACAAAAAACAACAACAAATAAAAACCCAAAAGAAAGCTTTATACATGAAAATGTTAATTGTAGCATACTTTCTAAAAACAAAAATAGGAACATACATTCTCAAAAATATGAAGAACAGTACCTTTAACAATGAGCAGACGATGGTGCCCTCATTCCAATAAATTCCTTGCAGCCATTAAAACCTACTGTTTAGGGGCTGGGTGCATTGGTTCAAACCAGTAATCCCAGCATTTTGGGAAGCTGAGGTGAGAAGATCACTTGAGCTCAAGAACACCAGATCAGCCTGGGCACCAGAGTGAGATCCCTGTCTCTGCAAAAAAAAAAAACAACAAAACAATTAGCTGGGTGTGGTGGCGCATGCGTGTAGTCCCAGCTACTCAGGAGGCTGAGGTGGGAGGGTCACTTGAGCCCAGGAGATCAAGGCTGTAGTGAGCTGTGATCGCGCCACTGCACTCCAGCCTGGGCAACAGAGTGAGACCCTGTCTCAAAACAAAAGGAAACAAAACAACAAAATGACAACAGCAACCAAAAAAATCCGTACTGTTTGGGCCTGGCTTTTGCTTCATGCAGAACTGGTGTAAACTCCAGAGAAGTGACTGTGGACTTTACCTCCAGGACCGAGGCATCTGCATCCTGCTCAGAAGACCCTGAACAGAAATCAATGACAGAGCACCATGGGAGGCTGCCGTCTTGGGGCAGGGAATTGAATTCCAAACCAGACGTAATCTCCCATTTGGTGCAGAGCAAGAAGCTAGGATGAAATGAAAGAAAGATTGAGGAGGGATGGACCCTGTCGTCTCCATAAGGAAAGGTCAGGAATTACCAAGACCCGTCAGAGATTACCCAGGAAGGACACTGGAGGAAGTGGCACGCTATTGTTTTCCTGCTCCAGTAGTCCGGTTCTTAGTCACAAAGCACAGAAATCCAGCCTAGGTGATTGATTTACAAAAGACTTCTTTCTTTTAAGAGTCCTGGAGGATGATGTTCATAGCTACATAGCCAGAAACCTCCCATATGGCACTGCTGTAAAACCCATAAGAGGTTTTTCAGGTCCCTGCCTGTTTGTGTCAGTTGTCCAATTCCAAGCCTGGGGTGAGAACAGAGTCTCGGAGAGCCCCAGTCAGGTGCCTGCACCCCAGCTATGAGAGAGGCTGGGAAGTGAGAGCTCTGCCTCCCCACAAAACTGATAAGCTGGGTGGTTTGTCATTTACGGGACGGCAGCTAATTTGTTAAACAGCAAGAAAAAAGAAAAACAGGCTGGGTGTGTGTCTCATGCCTGTAACGTCTACACTTTGGGAGGCTGAGGTGGGAGGATCATTTGAGCCCAGGAGTTCAAGACCATCCTGGGCAATATGGCAAAACCCCGTCTCTACAAAAAATTAGCCAGCCGTGGTGGTGCATACTCATGGTCCCAGCTACTTGGGAGGCTGAGGCAGGAAGATCGCTTCAGCCCAGGAGTTTAGGATTGCAGTGAGCCTCGAGACCATCCTGGCTAACATGGTGAAACCCCGTCTCTACTAAAAAATACAAAAAATTAGCCAGGCATGGTGGTGGGCGCCTGTAGTCCCAGCTACTCGGGAGGCTGAGGCAGGAGAATGGCGTGAACCTGGGAGGCAGAGCTTGCAGTGAGCTGAGATCGCGCCATTGCATTCCAGCCTGGGGGACAACAGTGAGATTCCATCTCAAAAATAAATAAATAAATAAACAATAAAAGTATGTTACTTGAAAGAAACACGCTGCTTGGAGAGATGGAGGGGCCCAGGTTCAATGGGTGGCTACGTGACCGACTAAATGAATTGCTAAGTAGATGAATACATGGATGTGTGTACCCGAGCCTCCCTCAGGTTCAGGACATGGTGGCATTCACACGGCAGAAGATGGGACTGCGTCTCAGTGGGCACTCAGAAGATGGCCAACAAATGGATTCTTATCGACTGCCCCATCTTCTTCATCTGTCTCACCACTGTAGGCAGGCAAGAGTAATGAAATGACAGATTAATGAAATGACAGATTTAATTAGTGAATTCTGTTTTGTGGGGAGAGGACACTGAAGTTTTAAGGAATAGCCAGTTTCTGTGAGACCAGGATCATTTCATGAGCATTTATTCATCTGAGGTAGATGAGCAGGCTCAGTCTAGGGGAATAATTGCCAACAAACACTTTTGGGAAGCCTGGGGCCATGGCTCTGCCAGGAATCTGCATCTCCAGGGCATCATTTGAGTCCTGCCTTCTCAAAGTACTTGTGACAGGCAGACGTGATTGCAGCCACGAACACGATGAACTCGCTGAAGTCCACCTGGGCGTCTCCATTAGCGTCCAGGTCCTTGAGCAGTTTATCCACGGCATCCTTGTCCTTTCCACTCTAGAGGAGAGAGAGGACCAAGGTCAGCAGCGAGGCCCTGTGCAGGCCTCAGCCTCCACCAAGCACCACTGCTGGGCAGGAGCAGGGCACCCACATCTGCATCACCTTTGCTATCATTCAGGCTCAGGGCCAGGGCCAGCTGTGTATAGCAGACACATGGCATTCCTGGCCTTATCTTGTGAGCTGCCTTCAGCTATCTGGCATGACATGAACTAACTCGTAATGTTATTAGAGCAAATGGGAACTGTGTTGTGCTCTGCGAGAAGGAGTTTCAGTTTTAGTTTTTGCAGGGGGTTGTCTTTGGATTTGTAATGTGCTTTACAGTGATGGCTGTTCTCAGGAAATGCGTCCAGTCCTTGCTCTTATATTTTTGTGCACTGCTAACGTCATGGGCATCCCATCTCATGCTGGCACTGAACTAGCTGCTTACACAAACATGAACTCCTCAACACCACCAGGCACGGCAGAGGCATCGCCCTGTTACAGATGAAGACGATAAGGCCCAGAGGGCCCAAGGGGCCTGCCCTGAGTTCACACAGGGAGCCAGGGAAAGCCAGGGTTGAGCCCCAGGTGTGGAGTGAGCACGGAGCACCCTGAGCCCTGTTATTCCTCTCTGCTTGGGTACCCTGGCTTGGGGTCCCAAGCTCTCAGGTCTTCTTTGAGAAGGCCAGGCCGGCAGGGCTCTCAGAGCCTGCCCATGTGATGGCAAAGCATTCTCACTATGGGACCAAGCGGGACCAGGATGCAGATCTGAACAGCAGCAGCAGGGGGTGCTGATGACCCAGCCCTGGGCCAGAGAGCCGTGTGTCCAGGTGGAAAAAAAAACAATTAAAATTGGTAGACACAGATCGTCTGACCAAGACACAACTGTGTGCATGAAAACCTTAGTGACAGCATGGTTTGCAATAGCAAAAGTAAGGCAGGGAAGTATAAATTCAATAGCAAACAAATAGTGGTTTGGCCACGTCACAATACGCTGCGGCCATTTCAGGTGATGTTTACAAAGTTTGTAGCCAGTCACCTTGTATTTACAAACCTCCAACTGTGGGGCCTGGGCTGGGCATGGAGCAGATAAGGCCACAAGGCCAGCCCAGCCCTGCCCTCAGGCAGATATTGTTCTCTGACTCCGACTCCAGCTTTGCTAGGCTTCAGCAGCATCTGGAGGCAGGGCTGAGAAGGACACCCGGGGCCTCCCTGAGGTGATTCTTTTTTTTTTTTTTTTTTTTTGAGACGGAGTCTCGCTCTGTCACCCAGGCTGGAATGCAGTGGCGCGATCTCGGCTCACTGCAAGCTCCGCCTCCCGGGTTTATGCCATTCTTCTGCCTCAGCCTCCCGAGTAGCTGGGACTACAGGCACCCACCACAATGCCCGGCTAATTTTTTGTATTTTTAGTAGAGACAGGGTTTCACTGTGTTAGCCAGGATGGTCTCGATCTCCTGACCTCGTGATCTGCCTGTCTCGGCCTCCCAAAGTGCCGGGATTACAGGTGTGAGCCACCGCGCCTGGGATCCCTGAGGTGATTCTAATGTAACACAAGTTTGAGGACCCCCAGCTTAGCCATTGCTTCTCAAAGTGTGTTCCCAGGACACCTGCGCTTCCCCACACCCCAGTGTCTTGGATCAAAGTCCTCATGGGTTCAATTCTCATCCTTTGATGATTATCAGAACACCCCGAGCCCCAAGCCCAAGTTCCCAGGATGGGGCTGGGGTGTTTAATGAACATCAGAGTTTGAGATTTTATGCTGTAATGTTAAGCTCACAAAGAAATTAAGCTGCATATAAATCCCACTCACAGCAACGTTCACATGGGGAAAAGACTGGAAGGGAGAGGAAGAGTCTGTATTCCAGGGGGGATTTCTTCCCTCCATATTTATCTGTTTTTACATTTTCTACCAAAAACAGAACTTTATTTTTAAAAGATACCTTTACAGAATTTACATTTAGAAAATAGAATGAGGCCAGGTGTTGGGGCTCACGCCTGTAATCACAGCACTTTGAGATGCCGAGGTGGATGCATTGCCTAAGCCCAGGAGTTTCAGACCAGCCTGGGCAACATGGTGAGACCTTGTCTCTAAAAAAAAATACAAAAATTAGCCGGCTGTGGTGACATGCACCTGTAGTCCCAGCTACTTGGGAGGCTGAGGTGGGAGGATCACCTGAGCCCAGGGAGGCAGAGGCTGCGGTGAGCTGTGATCCTGCCACTGCACTCCAGCCTGGGCGACAGAGTGACAGCTTGTCAAAAAAAAAAAAAGAAAAAAAGAAAGAAAAGAAAAGAAAAGCAGCAATGTTCCGAAGTGTTTCATGTCTTTGAAGTGATTCTAGGGCTGAAAATGTCAGGCTTTCATTTTCGATTATCAGCATCCATGTGGGTCAGCCCCTTAGACGGTAGGTCAGGTCGGCAGAATCTGGTGGGGCCCAAAGGGGAGGGGAAGGAAGGAAGAAAGTGGGGGAGTGAGAAAGAAGGAGAGGACAGGGGTCAAAGAGAAGGGGAAACGGAGAGGGGAGGGCTTCTGTTCAGCCCAGACGGAGGCTGCCCCAGGTGGAAGGAAGCTGGTCTTGGCCGCCCCAAGGGGCCTTCTGTGAGGCTCAGGCCAGTGGCTTCTCCCTGGCAGGGAGCCCAAGGGAGGTCCGCAGCTCTGCGCAGACAGGTGCCAGGATGGAGCCTCCTCCTGTCCTTCCTGCCGGCCCTACTAATACCAGGCAACAAGGGGCCTGGGGATGGGAGCAGGGAAGGCGGACAAGTGGGAGGTGGAGCTGGGGCGTTTATGGCCGGCAGCCTTGGAGGACAGCCCCGAGGGTTCGAGGGCTTGGCAAACTTGCAAATGGCGGCCCTGGATTGCATTCCGCCCCTGCCCCCACTGCACAGGTTTGAGTCCCACTCTCCCACCAGGCCTGTCACAAATACACTGGGGTCAACTCCATGTTTCAGGGATCAAGCTGACCATACCCTCTCCCTGCTCAGATGCTCCGGCGTCCCCTGCCTTGATGCCAAGGTGGGTCCATTCCTTGGCTGGGCTTCTAGGGCATTTCAGGATCTGTCCCTCTTGCCTCTGAGCCCCTTGACTGCCGACCCGACCCCACCCCACCGCAGCTCTCGGCCCTCTGCCTGCCACGCCTTCCCCTTCTTCCCCAGGCCCTGCTGAGTCCAGCACTGCTGGCCTGGGCTCACCTGCAGGAAGCCGGGTAGCTCCTTCTCCATCAGCACCTTGAGCTCCCCCTTGGTCAGGGTCTGCGTGCTGCCCTCGCTGCCTGAATATCGGGAAAAGACGTCTATGATCATGCCCATGGCTGTCTCCAGTTCCGTCATGGTGCTGGATTCAGACAAACCTTCCTCCTGGGGGCTGGCAGGGCCGAGAAAATGTCGCACTGGCATCCTCTTGTGCTTTATAAGGCAACCTCATATTGACACAGAGGGTGGGACAGTGGGGTTGGGACATTCAGGAAGTCCTGCCCCTCCCCATTCATGTGCTCAGTTCTGATGAAATGCATGGTTGTGATGACCTTTCTGGAACCTTTCTCCCAGCCAAGGCCCAGGGTGTGGGCTGCCTCCAGGCATCCGCATTTTACAGTGTTCACCTGTGTCTTGGGGCCATCACTGAGCCACAGTGGTGTCCTCATCCCTGGCCCTCCCTGGGTAAGCGGCCACGGGGTGAGTGTGTGAGGAGTGAGTGGTGACTCCGTGGCCCTTTGTGTCAACATCAGAGTGTTCTGGCACCAGCGTGCTGACACGAGGAGACGTCTGAGAGTGAATTCACACTGGGCGTGTGTGTGAACACGGATCTGCCCCGTCACCCCTTTCTTAGAACACCCTGTGTCCTTCAGAGGCCCAGCTTCCACCTCAATCGCGCTGGCTCCTCCCCTGTGGGGCCAAATGGAAAACTCCCCTTCATCCTCTGGGAGTTCACTGAAAATCAACGGGCAAAAGGCAGATGAATAGGAGAAGAGCATAACAGATGTATTTGATGGTTGCTTATGTGGCATGGCAGCCTTCAAGATGAAGACCCAAGGATCTGGGGGAAACTGTCCATGTTTACAAACATAAACACAGTTCAGCAAAGTATGGAAATATGATTGGACACAAAAGTAAGGCCGGACGCTCATAAACCAAGAGGAAAACCCGGCCGGACTCTCGTAGACCAGGAGGAGAACCCGGCAGGGCCTGTCGGGTCAGATTCCCTGCGGCCTCTCTGAGCAGCTCTCCTTCCTTCTAGGTGTGGGGTAAGACCCTCTCTGGAATGGAGCTCTTGTGACCTACAGTCAAATAAAGCAGGCCAGAGGGTTTCTTTAGGCTGGTTTCTACACAGAAAGGGGAGGGAGTGGAGAACTGGAGTCGTATTTCTGGGTTTTACGGCAGGGTTTGGGGAAGCCTCTCAGAGGAGCAGGAGGGGTTGGAGACAGGAGGGTGGGAGCAGAACAGAGAAACTTTTGCTTCCGAGGTTTACATGTTGGGGTGTTATTTTTTGAGCCCTGGCACTTACCAAACCCAGAGCAGTCACAGGGCTTAGACAGCACGAAGGCTCCTGGGACCTCGGGGCAGAGTCAGGGACTCTGGTCTCAGGCACGGTAGCACCCCTCCCCATCTCTATAGTGGAGGCACTCAGAGGGCCTGTGCATGGGAGGCTGAGAGAGTCCTGGAGAGCGCCGAGGTAAGGAGCATGGAGGTAGGGGCCTGTGTTCACATCCTGCCCCAGTCAAAGTAGGCCCACACTCAAAGGCCTCTCTCGGTAGAGACCTTCCAGAGGGTCAGCCTCCAGCAAGTTCCCTAACCTCTCCCAACACAGCCTCCACCAGCACATGGGCCAGGCCTGTGTCCGCGGGGCTGTGGCTCCACACAGAAAACCCTTGGTGCACACGGGAGCAGCAGGTCTCACAAGAGCCGGCTTTCTCAGAACACACTGCCTCTGCCCAGGTGTCCTGCAGGGGAGGCTCAGAGTGGCCCCACTGGTGACCCCTTGGGGAGCAGGCACAGGTCCATTCTGCTCACTCCTGAGCTGGGAAGTTCCCTCTTGGGATAAGGTCGCACAGCACAGGCCACCATCCTACCACCTCAGCCAGAGGATCAGGAGAGAGAAGGAGACTCCCTGCCCCAGAGGCAGAGCTCCGCAGGAAGCGCGTTCACTGCGAGATATATATACATATATACACATATATATGTATATACGTGTGTGTGTATATGTGTGTGTGTATATATATATACACGTGTGTGTGTGTGTATATATATTTTTTTTTTTTGAGACAGAGTCTCGCTCTGTTGCCCAGGCTGGAGTGCAGTGGTGTGATCTCAGCTCACTGCAAGTTTCACCTTCCGGGTTCAAGCGATTCTCCAGCCTCAGCCTCCTGAGTAGCTGGGACTACAGGCGTGTACCACACCAGGCTAATTCTTTTGTATTTTTAGTAGAGACGGGGTTTCACCATGTTGGCCAGTCTGGTCATCACTTTGTTTTAAAATTTTTATCTATTTATTTTATTTTTATTTATTTTTTGAGACGGAGTCTCGCTCTATCACCCAGGCTGGAGTGCAGTGGCGCCATCTTGGCTCACTAAATGTCATGCGCATCCGTGTGAAGAGTCCGTGTGAAGAGACCACCAACCAGGCTTTGTGTGAGCAACATGGCTGTTTATTTCACCTGGGTGCAGGGGGACTGAGTCCGAAAAGAGTCAGTGAAGGGAGATAAGTGTGGGGCTGTTTTATAGGATTTGGGTAGGTAAAGGAAAATTCCAGTCAAAGGGGGCTTGTTTTCTGGCGGGCAGGAGTGGGAGTCACAAGGTGCTCAGTGAGGGAGCTTTTTGAGCCAGGATGAGCCAGGGACAAGATAATGTCATTGCTTAAAGCAAGGACCGGCCATTTTCACGTCTTTTGTGGTGGAATGTCATCAGTTAAGGCGGGGCAGAGCATTTGCACTTCTTTTGTGATTCTTCAGTTACTTCAGGCCATCTGGGCATATACGTGCAAGTCACAGGGATGCGATGGCTTGGCTTGGGCTCAGAGGCCTGACACTGCAACCCCTGCCTCCCGGTTCAAGTGATTCTCCTGCTTCAGCCTCCTGAGTAGCTGGGATTATAGGCACGCACAACCTCACCCAGCTAATTTTTTTATTTTTAGTAAAGATGGGGTTTCACCATGTTGGCCAGGCTGGTCTTGAACTCCTAACCTCAAATGATCTGCCCACCTCGGCCTCCCAAAGTGCTGGAATTACAGGCATAAGCCACCGTGCCCGGCCCCGTTTATTTATTTTTAGAGACAATGTCTTGCTTTCTCACCCAGGTTGGAGTGCAGTGGCACAATCACGGCTCACCGCAGTCTCCAACTCCTGGGCTTAAGTGATCCTCCCAACTCAGCCTCTCCAGTAGCTGGGACTACAGGGGCGCTCCACCACGCCCGATCACTCACTTTAATCTTTCACCGCTGTGGGAGGAAGGATCAGGACATCCATCAGGTGGAAACTGCTGCACCCCCCGACCTGCTCAGGCCACTGGAGTGTCACCAAACCACCAGGGCTGCCCCTGTTGGAGTAACTCACCTGGGTAACTCTGGGGACAAGCCCCCTTGGAGACTCTTCTCAGGAGGGAGGCGGCATTTTCCAAGAAAGGGTTCAACTCAGACCTCTGAGTCAGAGGACTAAAGAGAAAATTATTCTGACTTTATTCAGGAATGTTGCTCTAGGAGTCCTGATTATTGCCATGTGGGGGAGTTGCCCTTGAGGCAGCTGGGAGTGGCTCACGCCTGTAATCCCAGCAATTTGGGAGGCCAAGGCAGGTGGATCACTTGACAGGAGTTCGAGACCAGCCTGGCCAACATGCGAAACCCCGTCTCTACTAAAACTACAAAAATTAGCCAGGCATGGTGGCGTGCACCTGTAATCCCAGCTACTCGGGAGGCTGAGGCAGGAGAATTGTTTGAGCCTGGGAAGTGGAGGTTGCAGTGAGCTGAGATCGCACCACTGCACTCCATCCTGGGCTACAGTGAGACTCTGTCGCAAAAAAAAAAAAAAAAAAAAAAAAGGCCAGATGAAGAGCTCAAACCACAAGTTTCCACATGTTAACCAGGGTAAAGAGCAACCGTTGACGGGAAGGGGCCCAGCAGTCAGCCCCCGGGAAGGCTAGGATGTGGCCCTGTTTTGGCAAGGCTGCCCTATTGCCACAGAGATGGGCAGGCAGGAGACATTCCCAGTCAGTCGGGCCCAGGTGGGGATCAGGAGGTTTCAGGAAGACACAAGTTATGCAGTGGGGCAGGTGAGGCTCGGCCTTTCCAGCCTGTCCTGAGTGTCATGAGAACAGCTCTGGAAGTGACTCCTCTGTCCTCTGGAATCTGGACCAGATGGGGCCTTCTCCGGATGTCTGTGTTCAGCAGATACGACAGAAAGCCACTTGAGTGTGGCCCCAGGTCCAGCACCAGGCCAAGCAGGTGGGGGCCATAAGTTGATCCGAGCTCTCCAGTCCCTGCCCTGGGCTGGGGGATGCACGATGAGCCAGGCTGGGATTCAGGCTGGGATCCCTGGGATCCAGGGAGTCATCGGCCACAGAGGGCGCCATGTGCACGGAGGATGTGGTGAAGGAGAGGTGACTGGGGAGGGAGAAGCAGGGAGGCCAGGAGGAGGGCGGGGCCTGTGCTGGGGGGTGAAGGGACCCATGCCTGGGAAGGGCACGGGGAGAGTGAAGTGGGAGTGGAGTGGGAGGCGGGCTTGGAGGAGTCGATGCCTTTGGGATGTGGGACAGTGAGGAACAAGGCACAAAGAACCAGTGTTCTGGGGAATCAAGAAGTTGGGATGGGCAGCAGGGGTCCAGTGTGGAGATGGGCTGGAGGGGGAGGAGGGCACCAACCAGGGAAGGCCCCCCAGGCTGGCCCCACAGAGGCTTGATCCTGTAGTTCTGGGCCTTGCAGCGCCAGCCACATGTCTGAGCTCCTGGGTGATTTTAAGAACTAGCTGTTGCCGGGCTGTATTCAGGCAGAGCTGCCCCTTTCAGTGGCCAGACTGGCCCAGCGCCTTCCAGGTGATCCTGTTGTGCCAGGTCAATGGTCTGGAGGGTTTTCAGGGGCAAGAGGCACCGTCACGTTTGCCCTTTTGAGGCCCACATGGCCGCTGGTGTGAGAGGCGGACGTGCACGGTGAGAAGGCAGTGAGGGGCTGCAGGGTGAGGAGCCCCCAGCCATGTGCAGTTCACAGTCCCTGCAGCGCCCGCCTGAAGACACTGGGAGCTGGTGGAGGCCTTGGCAGGAGCAGTAAACTGAAGGAAGAGGAGGGGCCTCACTCATCACCTGATGCGATCTCCATGCTTTGCAGAAGGGGAAACCGAGGCTCAGAGCGAGGAGCTTGCTCAGCAAGCCCAGGCCCCTCCACCCTGCCCACGTTTCCTGCACTGCACTGGATCAAACCGGTTTGATCCTTGATAATGCCTCAGACAAATATTTGAAGAGGGAGGAGGCTGAGAGAGGGGAGGAAATTAGTTTCTCAGGGACAGGCTGGACACAGGGGTCATGCACCAGGTAGCTGTGAGGGCAGGGGCAGCGTCTCACCTGAGGGACACAGCTCCTGGGGAGGGCCACAGAGACCCTGACAGTCTCATCTCACAGGCCTCCTTCTCCAGGCTAGAAACCAATGACTCATCTCTCAGGCTCTCTAGCAGCCAGTAGGGCCCACACACCACAGTTCTGGTCAAATGTTTCCCTGAGGGCTACGGAGCCTGGCCTTGCTGAATACAGGAGGAGGCCCTCAGCCCTCTGCTTTCTTCCTGCACGAATCCTGGGCGTGATCTCCCTCCGCTATGTGCAGCCACGTGGAGACGCTGTCGGGATTCTTGTTGCTGGTGACTGAGTATTCCCAACAGTTGTATTTTTTTGGGTTTTTTTTTTTTTTTTTTGAGACGGAGTCTCGCTGTGTTGCCCAGGCTGAAGTGCAGTGGCCGGATCTCAGCTCACTGCAAGCTCCGCCTCCCGGGTTTACGCCATTCTCCTGCCTCAGCCTCCAGAGTAGCTGGGACTACAGGCGCCCGCCACCTCGCCCAGCTAGTTTTTGTATTTTTTTAGTAGAGACGGGGTTTCACTGTGTTAGCCAGGATGGTCTCGATCTCCTGACCTCGTGATCCGCCCGTCTCGGCCTCCCAAAGTGCTGGGATTACAGGCGTGAGCCACCGCGCCCGGCCGGGGTGCATTATCTTACTGGACTTATTCAGGTTCAGCAGCCGTGACAGAGACCTTATAGCATTTACTTTTTCTGTTTTGTTTTGTTTTGAGACAGACTCTCACTCTGTCTCCCAGGCTGGAGTGCAGTGGCACCATCTTGGCTCACTGCCACCTCCGCCTCCCAGGTTCAAGCAATTCTCCTGCCTCAGCCTCCTGAGTAGCTGGGGTTACAGGTGCATGCCACCACACCCGGCTAATTTTTGTATTTTTTTTTTTTTGTAGTAGAGACAGGGTCTCACCATGGTGACCAGGCTGGTCTTGAACTCCTGACCTCAAGTGATCCACCCACCCCGGCCTCCTGAAGTGCTGGGATTACAGGCATGAACCACCACGCCCGGTCTTCTTATGGCATTTACTATCTGGCTCCTTAGCGAAAAATTTAATCCCTAATCTAGGGCAAAGTTTTCTCCAATCAGTCATCCTAGCAGTTCTGGCAGGGATACAGGCAGGGAGTACCATGCCCATCTTACGGGTGGGGAGAGATATTCAGAAAGGCCTGGTGCCCTCCCCACAGCTGTACAGCTCACAGATGCAGAGACACAATGGGAACGTATCTTCTGCTCACCTCCCTCCATCTACACCAGGCCCAGAGCAAAGAAATGCAAAGAACACTGCCCAGCCGCCCCACAGCCCCAGAACACTTGGTTTTATGAGCTCTGGATGGCAGCTGGGAATGTCTTCTTTTAACAAGGGCCCCCCTCTTCCAGCCACAGTTGTTGGACCTCTCAGGAGGGCTGGGCTGGTAGCATCCTGAGAATAATGAAAAAGTTGGGAAATGATGCTCCTTGGATTGGCCACTGACGAGACTGGTGCCTTCTCCAGTAAAGCGGACCTGCAGGATGAGTCCTCCAAAGGGACCTTAGTGGACTCTAAGTAGCACATCAAACATCCCCCCCCAATAAGGCTGTCCACCACGTGTCCCCCAGACTGCACACGGATAAGGGTTCTGAAGTTCCCACCTGTTATCATCTGTGCTCAGGGCCTCGAGAGGACTGCTGCCTGTGATCCGAGTGGGGCGAGAAAGGATCCACAGTGAGCCTGGGCTTCTGTGAGCTTCACTAAGAAACAGCACGACCATCCTTTAGTCGTGAACTGCACCTGCCTGCACACCTCCACGCTGCAGGCGCACCTGCTGAGTGCACTCGGGGCAGCCTGCTGAATGGCGGCGAGGGCTCTCCACCGTTAGCAGAGGGCTGCACAGGGGCTGGGGGCAGCCGGCAGGGGGAGCCCTTGCGCCCAGGGCACTGACGCCACTCGGGGAGGACAGAACTTGGCCTCCTTTTTGTGGAAGCTTTTCAGGCCAGCTCCCCAGAGGCCCTGGGGGAAAGGCTCATGGGTCAGGGCTCATAAACCATCATCATCCAACATGTAACTTCAGAACAAACTGGACTGCCCCAGGAGGGAGAGGGCCCCGAGAGGCCGCAGAAGGCTTGGCGGACTGAAGTGTGGGGAAAGCTGTATGAGGGGAGCCTAAGCTGCTTGGGGTGCCCTAGAACTTGAAGTTCAGGACTCTGGGGGAAAGCAGGGAGAGGGCTGGGGGTTTGGGGGGGTGGCATTTGGGTCGTGGTTGGAATGTTCCCAAAGGAAATGTTCTAGAAATGAAGTGTCCATGCAGGTGCACTCTGGCTGCTGGCTTCATTGAATTAGGTTGGGGATGGGGTTATGGGAACTGGCTGACACCAGAGAAGGGACTCTGCAAGGTGCAGAGGGAGGCAAGG
Organism: Theropithecus gelada; assembly: GCF_003255815.1. Taxonomy (NCBI): domain Eukaryota; kingdom Metazoa; phylum Chordata; class Mammalia; order Primates; family Cercopithecidae; genus Theropithecus; species Theropithecus gelada. The sequence goes on from NC_037672.1 coordinate 6,199,746, forward strand.
ACCTGCAGGCGGAGCTGCAGGGGCCACCCCGCCTGCTGCCTGCAGCTGTGCCACCTGCATCCCGTCTGTCCTGCAGCACCAGGTCAGTCCCGTCAGTTGGTGCAGCTGTCCACATCACACATGGTCACACACAGAAAGACACCCTCCCTTCAGCTACCTCTGCAGTGACCCTATTCCTCTGCCACGTCACAGCAGAACTTCTCCAAAGAATGCTTCGTGTTTTCTCTGTCCACTTTTACTATGGTTCAGCTGCAGCAGTGTCCCAGTCAGGGGATTAGACATGGGCAGAGGCCCTGGGGCCACACCACATGCTTGCCACGGCCAGGAAACAGCAAAGCAGCCAGGTGGCCAGGAGTGAAGGAGCACCGAGAAACTGGACTGGGGGGCCGCAGAAGCCTGCGCACTCTGCACTTTGTGGTCTGGGGCCCAGACTTCAATTCCATTCTAAGGGCTAAACACTGGAGTGACAGCTGAATTCTCAACCATAGAAGCCAAAGTTAGTGAAATAATATGTTAATGACACCAAGAGAAACTACTCGCCAACCTAAAATTATATACCCAGCAAAATTCTTTCAAGAAAGAGAGGAAACAAACCTGAGGAAGATAAGAGGACTGGTTTGTCAGAGTGCAGTGACTCAAGGGACCATATTAAGGAACTCTTCATTCTTCCATGTCTCAGAGTATATGTGCAACCATGACTGTGGGAATTAAGAAACACAGAAAAACGTGTCTGACTTACAGGACATGGAACAAATAATAAGACTGATGGGCACACCCTGACCCAAGTCCAGGATGCCTTTGAATACCCAAGAATTATGTTGTAATATGACATAATCAATGGGAAGAAAGATCAAATATCAATGTCATCTGCAGCAATCTTTATCCAGTTGTAGTCTCAGGGCATCTCTGGAACCCAGGAATCTTCTGCTAATGAGACTCTTAGTCCCAATATAGGACCTACTTGGAAGTGCTAGTGTGGCTAGACCATACAATGAAATTCCAAGTCTCTGAGAGGGCCTCAGATACCAGCCTTCAAGGTGCTACCTCAAGGAGCAAGGCTAAAACTGCCCAAGAGGTGGCTGGTTACTTTACATGAATCTGAGTCAAATGAAATGTCAAGGTTACAAGGAAACTCAAGAGAAAACACAGTGCAAATCTATCATTTTATGGTGGCCCCCAAAGAGATGGCCACAGGGTGAGTAATCAGCACAGCCAGGAATGGAACTGCCTTCCGGACCCCGGTCCACACCTTGTGTGCTGTCTGCAGTCTGGTGTACAGCGGGGTCGGGGCTCTTCCTCCCCAAGTGTGTTCCCTTCCTCTAGGCTCATACACAGGATATTGCCCTTGACTCCTAAGATGCAAAGTTCACGAACTCAGCTCTTACCATCATGGCACCCAAGATCCAAACCGCCTTCATCAAAGGAGTCAGGCAGGATGAGGAAACGTGCAAATGTAGAGGGCTGGGCCTCAGCTGTTCTCTGCTGACAGGATGGGGTCAGTTAGATTGGAACCTTTTTTTTTTTTTTTTTTTTGAGACGGAGTCTCGCTCTGTCGCCCAGGCTGGAGTGCAGTGGCCGGAACTCAGCTCACTGCAAGCTCCGCCTCCCGGGTTCCCGCCATTCTCCTGCCTCAGCCTCCCGAGTAGCTGGGACCACAGGCGCCGCCACCTCGCCTGGCTAATTTTTTGTGTTTTTTTTTTTAGTAGAGACGGGGTTTCACCGTGTTAGCCAGGATGGTCTCGATCTCCTGACCTTGTGATCCGCCCGTCTCGGCCTCCCAAAGTGCTGGGATTACAGGCTTGAGCCACCGCGCCCGGCCGGAACCTTTTTATTTTTTTATTTTTTGAGATGGAGTCGCGCTCTGTCGCCCAAGCTGGAATGCAGTGGCACGATCTCGGCTCACTGCAAGCTCCACCTCCTGGGTTCACGCCATTCTCCTGCCTCAGCCTCCCGAGTAGCTGGGACTACAGGCACCTGCCACCATGCCTGGCTAATTTTTTGTATTTTTAGTATAGATGGGGTTTCACTGTGTTAGCCATCATGGTCTCGATCTCCTGACCTCGTGATCTGCCCACGTCGGCCTCCCAAAGTGCTGGGATTACAGGCGTGAGCCACTGCACCCAGCCAGATTGGAACCTTCTACATACCTTCCCTTCCCCTGCCCACATCCCCACATGGCTTAAACCATGTAACACATGATCTGTGACCCCTCAGGGAAGGAGCCTTGTCTATTGCCTGGCTGGGCAGATACCACCCACCCTAGGCTTTGCTCACGCTCAGCACTTCTCACCCACAGGCAGGGGCTGCTAAGTGGCCATCTCACCCACTAGGGTGCAAACCCTCTGAAGGCAGCAGCTGTGCAAGAGGATGGCTGTCATGTCTACTCCAGGCCTGGCGCATGCTAAGTCTTCAGTACCTATTCAAAGAATACTTGAACAAATGAATCAATGACTCCAGTGCCAAGGAGCCAACTGCTCCTTGGTGTCCCAAGGACCTAGTATATCGCCAGCAAAACACACTGGATGAATACATCAACAAAGAAGTGAATCCATCCTATGACATCCACTGGTTGGTGTCCAGAAGACATCTGGAACATGGGACATGAGCAGAGGGTGGATGCCTGCATTCAGGCCCCTGAAACTCACTCAGCCTGAGCGACACCTCACACCTTGTCAGTCAAAGAGGGTCTGTCATGGAACATTCTATGAGGCCAGAAACTCAGTCCCAAGCTTGCTGCTGCAGCCCTCTCTCGAGTACTCAGCATTCTGAACCATTGGTTCGAAAACCATCATGACCCATGTGCCTGCTGGGGGTCGAGGAAGCAGACAGCGCACCAGGAGCTACTGATGTTGTGACAGAGCTTTGGCACCAGTTGAATTCTTCCAGGCAAGGTTCTGAGGCTCATTTTCTCTTTTGTTTTTGGCTGAAGTTTCCTCACCTGAACAATGGGGATAATAAAATGACCTCTGATATTTGTGAAAATTAGATAAGGTATGTTAAGTGCCTAATCCTAAGTGGATTCTTGTCATACAGGTTTTTGTTTTCTCATTTGCACATCCTCAGTGTCCTGACACTGGCGGGAGCTTAGGGAATTGGGCTGGGAGGTAACAGAGGCAATAGGCCAGTGCAAAATATTTCCCTTCTGGCCCCTTTGTGTGGTCTTTGACTTGTACCATTACTTAGACTTCTACTCCTTCCATCCCACTGACATCCTATAGAATGATGTTCCTCTTTATGAGTTTGCTAAAGCAAATTTAACAATCCCAGGGATATTGTTTTTAAAAAAGGAAAGGTATTTACCTGTAAGCACGCCTGCCTTACCTGAGACACAAGACTCAAAGACAGGTCTCCAGAAGGATCCCCCCATTCCCCACCGCCCTGTTTCCACCCACTGGTGGCCTCTGCAGGCCGCGCTAGGTCCCTGGCCTGTTTCGTGTTCCCTGTGCTTGGGGTGCTGTTTGTGTAGCTGCACCCATGCTTCCTGCTCAGAGCAAGAGTCAGTGGGTCTGAGGGGACTCCTCCCTAAGTCCTCCCACCAAACAGAGTAAGCACCTCTTTGCCTGTGAAAGTCCTTGTTTACATCTGCAGTCCCAAATGAATTTCTATTAAGAGAGCCACCCTTCACTTTCAAAAGTGGCCCAGTTTGTTTGACAAATGGTACTAAATAGGTGCTCAGGTCCCGAGCCTCAGAATGGTTGCTGAATCCTCTCGTGTCCACAGGCAGGCCCTCGGCACCTTCCCAATGCAGTCCACACCCGCCACCACCCACAGAGTTCGTGCTCCACTCTCCACACCGCCCCCCACTCCCTGCGCCGCCCCCCACTCCCCACGCTGCCCCCCACTCTTGTCCTTGTCTCCCACTATCAGGCCTGAGCACGGCAGCCACCTCTTCACAGATGGTCAGCTCCCATCGCTCCTCGGCTGGCAACCCCCCACCAGCTTCGCATCCAGCCACTTCTCCCTCTGACCTCAGTGCCCACCGCTTCCTCCCTTCCCACTGGGGCTTCATGCTGTTCCTCTCCTTTTTACCCTGCTTGATTCCTGTGCCTAGAAGACTCTTTCCCTAGACACTCATGTATATTCCACACATCAGCCTTCACTCAAATGTCGTATCAGACATGTCACCTGACCATGCAAATCAACTAGAAACCCCACACCCGATCCCCCAATGCCATTTTTCCCCCCACAGAACTTACACTATCTAATATGGGTACATATCATTTTTTTCCTGCTTTCCTCATTTAGGGGTTATCTAACAAATACTTAGGCAGCACTTACTATGGCCAGACACAATACTAACATCTTATGAATAACAGATCCAACTTTTTTTTTCTATTAGAGACAGGGTCTCACCATGTTGCCCAGGCTGATCTCAAACTCCTGGCCTCAAGCAATCCTCCTGCTCAGGCCTCCCAAAGAATTGGGATTAAAGGCACAAGCCACCGTGCCTGGCCCTCAGATCCAATTTTACAAGCACTCTGTTCAGTCAGGTAGCCTCAGCCTCTGTAGGTGCTCAATTTATGTGTTGAATCAAAGACCAGCACTGCGAACACTGTACTGTAATTATGTCTTCAGATCTGTCTCAACCCGCAAGATAGTCTCTCCAAGAAAGTCCTAGTGCCTGGCATAGTGTGGAGCTCTGTGGTCACCGGGAATACTAGTTGCCTGAATGGACTTCAGCTCTCCTAAGGCTGGGGCCAGACCACATGGCCTCATGAGGCACCCGCTTCCTACCCTAGGTCTGCTTTCTTCCCCTTCTGCAGCTCAAACCCCATTCTGGGCTACAGGCTTTGAACAACTCCTAAGTCAGAAGCAATTCACCTCCATTTGACAGTGACCACTATCAAGGAGAAACTCATTTTGAAAAATGTTTATTTATCTTACCTTTTCCTGGCCAAGTCAATTGCTTTGGTCATCTGCACAAAGAGTTTAAAAACTGGCTTTCAGCATTTGTTTTTCCAAGCAAAGGAACTTTATCACAACAAGGCAGAGGTCTGATTTTAGTCTCTGTGGAGTCTGGGCTCTAATGACCTAGGCTAGTCATCATCTAAGCCTGGAATGACTGTTTGGGACCCCCATGGCCAGCTTGAAGCTTTCCTTCCTCCGCCACTCTGGGCCCCTGAACAGGTCACATGCATTTGTGGCAGAGACTGTATTTTAACAAAGTTTACCCCAAAGTCAGCAAACACATGTACCTAGAACTCATCCCAATTGTAGGTTGCTCACCACACAGGTTACACGATGTGCACCGGTTAACATGTCATAGGAAAATTACATTCCAGGAAAAAGCAAAATGCTATAAAAACAACAACAACAAAAAACCACGCAAAACAGCTCTCCTCCTTTGATCTGATGGTCTGCAGAGGTCCTCAAGTCCATACACTGCCACTCTTCAAGACCAACCGTCCACTGGGCCTTCTCAATCTCATCCAAAGTCGTATTCACAACCTTGACTGGGGCTTGGGTTCTTGATGTAGCAGCTGCAATCATGTAGTGTCTTCTCTCTTGCAGAACTCTAACCTCAAGTCTCTCGTGAATCCCCAAATTCCAGGAAGCATAAAACAATTGCAAAGCACACGGTATGTATATTTCCAAACTTTGAAAATACAGTAAGATCACAGGAACAAATATGACCACGCAGCAGCGTACGTACCGTATAGGCCATATTCCTTTACGTGGGACGTTAATGAAAGCTGTCTTTTCCAAACTGAATGCACCTATTAATCAAAAAATACACCTGACCATCTAATGCTGAAGTCATCCGCCAGGATGGTACTGGAAATTGAGTGGCTAACGTGGAGAAAACGCAGGCAGAAAAACAGGGGAGACAAAACGAAAGGCTCTCTTGGTATGAGCCTGTCCAAACGGCCAGGAATCCTTATCAGGTGAACACGGTTCGTCAGTCGGCCACCTAAAGTACAAGTGGGAGAAATTCATCATCACAACATAAATTTTGAGCTTGATATTCTCATATCCAGGAGTCAAACAAACCCAACCGCCTGTGCACAATGCTACCACCTGCAGGAAGGTCATCGCAAACGCTCCAATCTCATAACATTCACAGGTTTCCAGCATGTACCTCCGCTTCACACCTCTCCCCCCCCCACCTACTGACAGAGCAGGTCTACGTCCTGCAAATACTTTAAGTGGTCATGACTCTTTACAACAACCTATCAAATTATTTTCTCTAATTACCTATGAAAAAAGAATGAAACCAACTCGGCGGAGAGAGTGGCACGGCTCTGCGCTCCCCTCCCTGCCTGCCCAGCGCCTTCCACGCGGGACACTCCCCGCCGGATTCGGCTCCTCCCCGCGCGACCCCGCCGGCTCAGCAGCACTCGCAGCCAGCGATCCGCTGGTGCAGCTCCACGATCCTTCTGCCCATCCGCGCCGCCTCCGCGGCCTTCCTCTCCGCCTCGGCGCACAGCCGAGCCACCCGCTCCTCCGCCTCCGCGCGCGGGCTGGGTACAGGGGCCCGGGCGCCCCGCTCCTCCGCCTCCACCTCGCTCTTGATGGCGTCGAGCAGGCTCTGGATCTCCAGCAGCTTCCTGCGGGCTCGCCAGTGCGCCCGGGCGCGCTCGCGCTCCAGGGAGGCCAGGTCCTCGCGGCCGGCGCGGGGCACCGGGCTCAGCGGGCTGCCCGGGTCCTCGCGGGGCTCCCGCGCCTCGTCCGCGTCCACAGGCCTCATCACGCCGCCGCCTCTTCCAGCCCGCGGGCCACGGCGGGGCTGCCCACCAGCAGCGAGCGCGGAAGCCTAGCTGTCACCAACGAACAGACTAGCAACAGGTTGCCCCAACTTTTCGCAGCGAGGACGGCGTCCAAAATGGGATAACAGCCGTCGGCCGGGGCGCTGCCACTGCGGCCCTTTTACGACACCCGGGGTCCTTTACCGCCACGCAGCGAGCAAGAACCGCATTCGGGGTCCCTCCTCGGCGGCCCTGCGCGCGGACGCGCACGCGCACTCGCGCACCCGCGTACCCCCGCACGCATGCGCACCCCGCGTCCCCGCCCGCACTAGGGCCGCTGCTCCCTGGGTGTTGATTCTAGGGCCACACTGCTGGAAGGTTGAAGTCGACTTCACGTTAGTTTAAGGAAATAGCTGACGCTGGTAACCGTTTCCCAAGCACTGCTCTAAGTTCCCAACATTCTAAATCATAAACACCCAGTCGGGGCGCGTGGCTCACGCCTATAATCCCAGCACTTTGGGAGGCTGAAGTGAGAGGATCGCTTGAGCTCAGGAGTTCCACACTGGCCTGGGCAACAAGGGGAAAAATCCTACAAAAGAACAGAAGAAATTAGCTGGGCGTGGTGGCGCGCGCCTGTAGTCCCAGCCGCTTGAGAGGCTGAGCCGGGAGGATTGCTTAAGCCCAGGAGGTCGAGACTGCAGTGAGCTCTGAACGCCTGATCGTGCCACTGCACCCCAGCCCAGTGACAGAGCGAGACCCTATCTCAAAATAAATAAATAAAAATAATAACCGAATTCAGTGGTCCTGTTAGAATATTCCAGGCTCCGCGAAGCCAGGCCCTCATAGCGTCGGGATTTGCCCCCCAGCCAGGGCCTCTGCTCCCTCTTGCTTCGGGCAAATGCTCCTGGAACACAGAGCTGCGGCCTAGGTGCTGATGCTGACCTCTGTGACCCAGCCTCCCCCTACTTTTTTCCAAAAGGTATAAGCTTCACTCTGCCTGGGACTTTGGGTGTGAGTCGGAGTCTGGCTTTACCCACCGTGGGCACCCCAAGGCCAAAGTGGGTCTGATTCACTGCTGTTTCCTCAGCCCTGCCAGGCTCTGAATATGTCCTTATTCAGAGCATATTTGGGCTGCCAGGCTCTGAATATGTCCTTATGAATCATTCTGGAAGATTTCTTTCTTCACTGGACTGTATAAGCGCCTCTGCTCTGTTTCCTCACAGCTCGAAATGGGCTTGGCATACAGCAGGAGCCCAATAAATGTTACTTTAATGCTCCCAAGAGCATTTAATTTCCCAAGAGATCTTTATTAAGCACCCACTGCATGTCATTGTGTCTGGGTTCGTTCACTATGTACCTCTAGCAGAAAATTAAGGGAACCCTCCAAGCTTGATGGCCAGGGGTCACTCTCAGCTCCTACAGGTCACTCTCTGGTCCTTACAGGTGGCCCTCTCCATTTTCTTTTCTTTTTTTTTTTTTTTTTTTTTTTGAGACGGAGTCTCGCTCTGTCACCCAGGCTGGAGTGCAGTGGCCGGATCTCAGCTCACTGCAAGCTCCGCCTCCCAGGTTCACGCCATTCTCCTGCCTCAGCCTCCCGAGTAGCTGGGACTACAGGCGCCCGCCACCTCGCCCGGCTAGTTTTTTGTATTTTTTTAGTAGAGACGGGGTTTCACCGTGTCAGCCAGGATGGTCTCGATCTCCTGCCCTCGTGATCCGCCCGTCTCGGCCTCCCAAAGTGCTGGGATTACAGGCTTGAGCCACCGCGCCCGGCCAAGCCCTCTCCATTTTCAAAGCCAGTAAGAGCATGTCAGATCCTTCTTATCCTTCCAGGCTCTTTGTCATCCCCTTCTGCTCCCAGCTGGAGAAAACTCTGCTTTTAAGGGGCTCACCATGGTCCAAATATGTGAGTCCCCCCAAAATTCATATGTTGCAAAGCAATCCCCAATGTGATGATATTAGGGGGTGGGGTCTTTGGGAGGTGATGTGGTCATGAAGGCTCAGCTTTCATGAATGGGATTAGCACCCTCATGAAACAACTCCAGAGGGCCACCTTACCCCTTCTGCCATGGGAGGTTACAGCAAAAAGATGGACTTCTGTGAACCAGAAGTGGGCCCTCACCAGACACCAAACCTGCTGGCACCATGATCTTGTACTGCTCAGCCTTCAGAACTCAGAAAATACATTTCTGTTATTTAGAAGACACCCAATTTCTGGTATTCTGTTAGAGCAGCCTGAACGGACTAAGATAGGGCTTATGTGATTGTGTAACAGCATTGATTCCATGTTAAAGGACAATTTTGCTTGATCAATTATAATTACTGCTTTGCTTAAGTTTTAGACTCTGCTAAAAACAGCCTCAGGACCTTCAGCACTGATCAACAATCCTGGGTGTGGGCTGACCGACGGTTTTCACCCAGAGAGTGAAGATCATGGAGGAGCCGTCTTAAATTCCACCCACCACAGGCTCCCAGGAATCCTAATGTCATGATCTCACTGCAGCCAATGTGACAAACACAGCAGTAATTAAGTCTAGAGAGCTAAACACACCTCAGAAAGAATTGTCTCTTGGTATGAGTGGAATGGAATAAAATACACGGAAACTCACAAAAGTTTCAAGGTGAACAGATTAGCAAAAATGCTCTAGCTTGAATGGAAAGAGACTGCAACTGTTCAAAGTGTCAAAGGACTTCTAGACTCCAAATCTTTCCACCAGCAGAAAGCAGGCTCAGTAGCCCAAATTGGTGCATTTTAAAATGCCCTTTTCAGAAGTGTGACGGAGAAAGAAGGATGTGTCAGTGCAGGCCAGTGTGTGGGGCCCAATGGCAAACTGCAGCTCCTAAACTAAGAAAGACTTTCATATCTTTAAAAAAGAAAAGGAGAAATAGGAATATGTGATAGAGACTGTATGTGGCCCACAAAGCCTATTTACTGTTTAGATCTTTACAGAAAATGTTTGCCAACTCCTGTGCTGCTATGCCACTTCTAGTTTGCAGAACCAAAGCCTTACATTCCCTAGCTTTAAAGTAGAGGACCTGGCAATGTTGACTCCACGAGTTTCTTTTTTTTTTTTTTGAGACGGAGTCTCGCTCTGTCGCCCAGACTGGAGTGCAGTGGCCGGATCTCAGCTCACTGCAAGCTCCGCCTCCCGGGTTTACGCTATTCTCCTGCCTCAGCCTCCCGAGTAGCTGGGACTACAGGCGCCAGCCACCTCGCCCGGCTAGTTTTTTGTATTTTTTAGTAGAGACGGGGTTTCACCGTGTTAGCCAGGATGGTCTCGATCTCCTGACCTCGTGATCCGCCCGTCTCGGCCTCCCAAAGTGCTAGGATTACAGGCTTGAGCCACCGCGCCCGGCCGACTCCACGAGTTTCAAAATGGCTACGTGACTACTATTTCACCCCTTCATTCTTCCCTTGCCAATGGGCCTTATCCTGTCCCTGTCTTGTCACTGTATGTTGGGTCTAAGTGGACAATAACTTGTCTTTTCAAAAAGTTCATAAGCTTCTAGACCAGTAAAAGCCATCTTAGGACCTGATGTGGCTCACAAGATCCTAGACTTCTTGCTTGAGGCTGTGATTGGAAGAAACTAGGAGGGGGGTCCTTAGACGGAGGGGAGCAAATTTTACATGAATAATGGGGGCAGTGGGCACAGATTGTGGTAGGTAGTATAAGTGACCCCAATTCCCCACCCCTTCCTGCATCCGTGTTCTTTGCCTCGTGTCTTGCTTTGGCCAATAAGAGGTTCACAGAGAGGACACAAGCACAGGTTTGAAAGAGGCTTTCGCAGTTAGGCTTGCTTTCCTCTGCGTCTCTGCCTTCGCTATGAGAAGAACAGGCTGGGTCACCTCACTGTTCTTGGGAAGATGGTGAGAGAAACAGAGAACCAAGCTGCCCTGGACAGGCCTAGCCTAGACCAGGTGGCCCACAGACCATTACTGAGCCCAGCCTGGACCATCCAACTCTCAACCAAACTGCAGACCATGAGGATTGTTTATTGTTGTCACCGAGATTTAGGGTGGCTCATGCAGCAAAAGCCAATTGATGCCCGTAGGTGGGATTATAATCCCAGATACATTAAAATGCCAATCTCTTCTTTCCCCCATGTCTTCATCTGCTCAGTCTCAGGTGAAGGGATCTTGCTTAGAGGCCCAGAGGTTCTGGATTTTCTCTTTAGAAATTGTGGCTGGAAGAACCCTCTTCAGCAAACAATATTTACTCCTTTTGTATCTCCAAAACCTCTTCTCACCCCTTTTGCAACCCAAACCCAAGTTTTTTCTGTGTCCTATTTTTCTTTTTTTGAGACAGAGTCTTGCTCTGCTGCCCAGGCTGGAATGCAGTGGTGTGATCACAACTCACTGCAGCCTCGACCTCCCTGGCTCAGGTGATCCTCACAACTCAGCCTCCCGAATAGCTGGGACTACAGGCACATACCACCATACGTGGCTGATTTTTTTTGTAGTTTTTGTAGAGGTGTGGTTTCACCATGTTTCCCAGGCTGGTCTTGAACTGAGCTCAAGCAATCTGCCTGCCTCAGCCTCCCAAAGTCCTGGGATTACAGGTGTGAGCCACTGTGCCCGGCCAGCTTGTACATTTTACAATCAAGATTACAAAGCTATTGCCAGCTGTAGGCCACATCGGACTCTGAGAAGAGGGGATGCGGACAGAGGTAACCAGGGCAAAAGGAAAAAAAGTCCTTAATTTCACCTCTTCCGATGCCATTTAGTTCATACCAATCATGTGTGATTCACATCTGTAAACTTTCAGCCCATTTGGGAGAATGCACTTCCCTCAAGTGCTTAATTATGGCACAGGATGGTCTCTTTTATACAAACAACAGCACAAAGACGTAGAAAGTGGAATTTATTTCTATCTATCAGAGTTAATTCAGAAAATCTGGGTAAGTTCCACACTCCATTTAACACTCATTACACATAATAACTGGTCAGACCACATTGTGTGTTACTTAGCCCACATTACACGAATAGTCTAGGAATAATAAAAGAATTTACTATTTATTTATCTGAAAAAATGTTGATTCTGGGTTTGGTAAGATTCTGGGCTCGACAGAATTCTGAGCCAGGCTATATTCTTCCACCAAAGGCAGCAACCATAATGGAGTGTCTGGTACAGGAAAAGCGAACCACTGGAGTGTGGGACGCATCACAGCCACGATGACAAAGCTGTCTCCATGTCCACTGCTAGCCAGGTGGGGCAGTAAAACGTGGTGTCTTGCACCTTGTATTTTCAAGAAACAGCCACAATGCAATTACTAACAGTTGCACCTGCTCTTCCAGAACCTTGCCATCCCCATCAAGAGGTGGAGTCTGTCTCCTCCCTTTGAGCCTGGCGGGACGTTGTGAAGGTGATACAGCAAAGAGATGCTATGGGACTTCTGATGCTTACTCTCCTGGGTTTTGTACATTTGGATGCCAAAGTCACCATATACAAAGTCCGGCTCCCCTGAAATTGCCATGCTGTGGAGACTATGTAAAAAGATCCCTGGCCGGGCGCCCCAGCACTTTGGGGGGCTGAGGCAGGTGGATCACCTGAGGTCAGGAGTTCAAGGCCAGCCTGGCCAATGTGGTGAAAATCCATCTCTATTAAAAATACAAAAAGTAGCCAGGCATGGTGTGGGGCGCCTGTAATCCCAGCTACTCGGGAGGCTGAGGCAGGAGAATCGCTTGAACCTGGGAGACAGAGGTTGCAGTGAGCTGAGATCGTGCCATTGCACTCCAGCCTGGGTAACAAGAGCCAAACTCCGTCTCAAAAAAAAGAAAGATAACTGAAAGAGATATCTGTATCTGGCAATGGGGTGCTGCCGAAGGTTGCTGAAGAGACAAAGGAAGCCTGTTGGACTTGAGAAGGCTCTCAGTGGAGACCAAAAGAACAGCAAGGCATCTGGAGGTGCTGCAGCCCACTAGGCTGCTGTAACAGAATGTCATAGACTGGGGGGCTTCGAAACAAAGGTTCCTTACAGTGCTGGAGGCTGAAAGTCCAAGATGAAAGCACTGGCAGATTCAGTGGCCCTTTTGCTGTGTTTTCACATGGCAGGAGGGGCGAGGGAGCTCTCTGGGGTCCTTTTGATAAGGGCACTAATAAGGGCTCCACCCTCATGACCTTACCGCCCTCAAAACTTCCTCCTAACCCCATCACATTGCGGGTAGGATTTCAACATGGATTTTGAGGGGGCACAGCCAGTAATAGGAGGAAAGGGGTTTCTGTTACATAGAATTAGAGTTCAGCAATACCTGAACTCTGCGGAAACGTGGAAGAGAGAGCATGTACCTATGAACCAGATTCCAGGAACTGCTGAAGAGTTGCCTGACCTCTGGCTGCTTAGAGTAAAATGCAAGCGAAACTCTTAACTCTGAAGGATCTGGGGCTTGCGGGTTTGTAATCACCACTGTTTCTCCCTCCCAGCCTCTCAGGATGGCAAGGAATGCTAACGTTAAGAAATGGTTTCTGGACAGAGATAAGCCTAGGGTGCTATCAGGAGAACATGGTTTAAAAATGAAACCAAAGGCATGACCACAAATCCCTGTCTTCACACAGGCTGACTGCTTCCTCTTCATGTTCAGTATATTTAAAAGTTCTTGCTACGAGACAGGATTTTCTTGTCCCCTCATCCATCCCGTTTTCCCCTTTGGTGGAGGAGGGCGAGTTTGTTAAGACCTTGTGGGGGAACTAAGGCTTCCAAAGGTTCGGGGCCTGAGGTGACGAGTGGGGCCGGAACCTAAAGGAAGAGCCGAGGTGCAGAGGAGGCCAGGAGCCAACATGGAGACAAACCGGGGTGGGCAACAGAGAGAGGGGCTCAGAATGCCCTCTGGGGTGGACTCAGAAGACCAGATTTGCAGCATCTCTGGCCTGTGAAGGTCGTACAGGGTGAGGCTGCCCTCTGGGAATGGTCTATCCACCCACGCTGAACCCTCAGGGCACACCCTCCGGGGCGCCAGCAGCTGCTCCCCGCAGGGCAGGGCGAACAGCCTGGGATTGTGGGATTGAGTTGCAGTCAACTGGCTGAGGCTTGGGAACTGTGATAAAAGCGCCGCGGAGAGCGGGAAGGAGGCCTGGGAGGAGACTGCGCTATCAGTCAGTGAGTGTGAGTGTGCATGTGTGTGAGCATGAGTGGTGTGTGACCAAGCGTGTGGATGCATATGCATATATGTGAGTGAGCATGAGTGCGTGTGTGAGTGTGAGCATGTGTGAGTGGTGTGAGCAGGTGTCTATGTATGTCAATGTGCATGTAAGTGCGTGTGACCATGTGTGACTGTGAGCATATGTATGTGTGGGAGTGAGCATGAGTGTGTGAGCATGAGTGTATGTGTGAACCTGTATGAGTGTGAGCTTGAGTGGACATATGAGTGTGTATGGGTGTGAGCATAAGTGTAAGCGGGTGTGTGTGTGAACATGAGTAAGAATGGGTGTGAGCATGTGTGTGTGGGTGTGGGTGAGTGTGACCATATGAGTGTGCGTGAGTGCATACATGCTTGAGCATGAGTGAGTGAGTGTGAATATGTGTGTATGTGTGTGAGTGACCATGTGTATGTGTATGTGTGAGCATGTATGAGTGTGAGCGTGTTAGCACACATGAGAGCGTGCATACGTGTGGGCATGAGTGTGAGCGATTGTGTGTGAGCATGAGTGAGCGTGTGTGTGAGTATGAGAGTGTGAGCATGAATGTGTATGTGAGCATGTATGAGTGTGAGTGTGTGAGCGCATATGAATGTACATGTAAGCATGAATGTGAGCGGATGTGTGTATGTGACCATGTGTGAACATGTGTGTGAGCATGAATGTGTAAATGTGCACGTGCGAGCATGAGTGTGAGTGTGTGTGTGAGAGCATGAGTGTGTGTGAGTGGGCATGATGAGTGTGCGTGAATGCTTGTGTGAGCGTGCGTGGCCGGGCCAGAGCCGCTCTGAGCAGGGAGCGGGAGGCCTGGGAGGCGCTGCAGGGCAAGGCGGAGCCACCTTCCTCAGGGTCTGTTGCCATCACCTCTGGGCCGCATGGGAAGCCGTCGGTGCGCAGCGGTTCCTAAACCTGCATCACCCACATATATATATATATATATATTTTTTTTTTTTTTTTTTTTTTTTTTTGAGACGGAGTCTCGCTTTGTCACCCAGGCTGGAGTGCAGTGGCGCGATCTCGGCTCACTGCAACCTCCGCCTCCCAGTTCAAGTCATTCTCCTGCCTCGGTCTCCCGAGTAGCTGGGACTACAGGCGCCTGCCACCACGCCCGGCTAATTTTTTTGTGTTTTTAGTGGAGACAGGGTTTCACCGTGTTAGCCAGGATGGTCTCGATCTCCTGACCTCGTGATGGCCCGCCTCGGCCTCCCAAAGTGCTGGAATTACAGGCGTGAGCCACCGCGCCAGGCCAGAATTTTAAAAAAAGTAGGATCAGCCCGGGAGAAGGGCAGGGAGGAGGCCCGCGGAGGCTTGACCGGGAGACCTAGGTGCCAGGAGGCGGTAGAGCTCCCCGAGCTCTGACATTACCAGGTCAGGGCCCCTGTCACGAGGCGCGCGCCCTCAGGAGGCGACAGGGGAGTGATCCCCGCTATGGCTTCAGGGCCCCACCAGGAGGCGAGCATTCCTGGCTCTGGGCGAGCGCGGCACGCAGGACCCGGAACCCAGTGTCCCGGGCGCACCCGCCTCGCGGCCCCGTGCCCGCCTCCCCTTCAGTATGTCCGCGCCCCCTCGCGCCAGGCCCAGGGTCCACCAGGAGGGAGCCCGGGCCACAGGCTCAGGGAGGCGCGGGGCCGCGGACCGACGAGGCCGTGGGGCCCGGTGGCCAGCGGCCAGGGCGACCGTCCCATGCGCGGCTGCTGTCCAGGACTTGAGCTGGAAGGAAAATATATGGACTCCCTAGAGGCCAAACATGAAAAAGAATAAGCAGGTGATCCAAGCACGGGAGCGTTCGCGCCAGCCTTGGCTCTAACCGCGTCTACAAACCTTGGTGAACTTGAGCAGGGGACAGTCTAGAGCCTCAGAACGTTGGCAGCTGGGGAGGATACATGGCTCAGATTGCCCTTCAAGAGTGAAGTCTTATTCCAGCTGCTGAGACAGCCCCAAGCCAGCAGCCATCTTCAGAGCTTGTCACCGCCTCCTTCCTGGAGCAGCTGCATCTGATGATTGATCCCTGCAGAGATAGAAAGCCCAGTCCCCTCACCCCAACGTGGGGAGGGCTCTGAAGAGCCATCGAACTGTCCTAGTTGCCCATTGCTGCATAACACATTTTCGCAAAACTTAAAAGCTTAAAACAAACATTTATTATCTTACAGTTTCCATGGGTCAGGGAGCTGTGCAGGCTTAGCTGGGTGCCTCTGGCTCAAGGTCTCTTGAGGTTGCAGTCAAGATGTTGGCTGGGCTACTGTAGTTTGAAAGCTCAACTGGGATGGTGAGGGGCGATCTCTTCCAAAATCAAGCTTGTGATTGTTGCCAGTCCTCGGTCCTAAACCACACAGCCTTTACACTGGGTTGGTCCACAACACAGTGTCTGCTAACCCCGGGCTGAGCAATGCTGAGAGGGAGAGAGGGCGCACACAGT
Organism: Theropithecus gelada; assembly: GCF_003255815.1. Taxonomy (NCBI): domain Eukaryota; kingdom Metazoa; phylum Chordata; class Mammalia; order Primates; family Cercopithecidae; genus Theropithecus; species Theropithecus gelada. Next base: position 6,215,978 of record NC_037672.1, read on the forward strand.
GGAAGCCACGACATCCCACCGCTTCTGCAGAATTCTATCCACTAGAAGCAAGTCAATAACTCTGGCCCACGCTCAAAACAGAGATTCTATAAAGGCTTGAATGCCAGGTGGCAGGGATTGCTGTGGCCCATCTTAGAGGCTGCCTGTCACGCTGTCTTCAGAACTCCCTAGAGAGTGGGCTGAGGCATCTGCTGAGCCTTCACCACAGCTCGACTTCTCCTTTGCCCCATCCTGGTTCTTTTCCTTCCCTCCCACAGGGGTGGATCCCAAGAGCACTCACTAATAACCCTCCTAACTAAATGACATTTCAGAGAATTCTTTGCTGCAACAGGAATCTACCCAGGGATCAGCCAACTGTGGCCCACCCCATGGGCCAAATTCAGCCCATCTGACATAGTATCAACTCATTTAATTTTCGTGATATCCCTATGAGGTAGCTACTCTTGAGTACACCCATTTTATAGATAGGTAAAGCGAGGTGAAGAGACTTGTGAAACATTATAAAGTCAGTCAGTCAGCAGTGGACCGGAGATTCAGCCGCAGTCTGGGTCACCTCATCCTCACTCCAGCCTCATCCTACGTCTTACGTGTCTACCAGCAGCACAGTGCCTTTTGTTACCCACCAAACACATCACCACAGGACACATTTATATGTTTTCTGAAGGTTCCCTGCTCTAAAATGTAAGCTTCATCAGGGCGGTAACGCTGTTCTATTTCGGAACAATAACTGGCATGTAAGATGCCCCTCAATAGAGTTACTGTCTGCATGTGTGACACCTGGCACACTGTCTTTGGATTTGAATGTGCCCAGGGTCTGGGGCACATCGTGTAGCCAGTGCTTTTGAACACAGGTACCTAGGGCCTGAAGTGTGCCTGTTTCTCTCTTGCTTCAACCTCATTTCTGTGCCTGGGGATCACCTGTCCTTCCAATTGCAGCTTCACCGAATGCATTATAACCTGCAGTTTACTGCATTTGATGACAATGCGGCAGACACTGTGATCTTCAGAAACATGTTTTATTCTCTTTTTCCTGAACTTTAAGGGCTTTGGTTCATTTGGACAAATATATATAATAAATAGGTTTTTAGGTTTTACATTTTTACAAGCAACAACCATTATTACACATGGGCGTGGTGTTTTGTTTTGTTGTTTTGTTTTCTGAGACGAGGTCTTGCTCTGTCACCCAGAGGCTGGAGTGCAGTGACATGAGCTCAGCTCATTGCAGCCTCAACCTCCCAGGCTGAAGCGATCCTCCTGCCTCAGCCTCCTGAGTAGCTGGCACACAGGTGAGTGCCACCATGCCTGGCTAATTTTTTTGTTTTTTGTAGAGAGGGGGGTCTCAGCATATTTCCCTGGCTGGTCTCAAACTCCTAGCCTCAAGGAATCCTCCCACCTTGGTCTCCCAAAGTGCTGGGATTACAGGCATGAGCCACCACACCCAGCCACATATGGTATTTTAACCTCAGATCCCTCTGGGGTCTATTCAAATGGGTCTAACCAGGTAAGTTATGACCCTGTGAAGGAAGGCCAAAGCGCCAGCACCACGATTCCTTCCCGGAGATCTTCAAGGCCCTTTTCAGACTTCTCTTCTTCTATGCCCCACAGGGCCTGAAATTCACTTGGGAGATCTGTCAGTGAAGCTGACCCCTAAATCAAACCACAAACAAAACACAAGAAAGCACTCCATCACATGTAGGTTTCAAGTCAAATTAGATGTACTTAGGTTGTCCAAACTGACCTGCGAAGTCACACAATATGCACCAAATGACATGATTTAACTTCAGAGGAAAAATCTCATCTGTTCTCACAGAGAAAGTTCTAAACTGCGTACAAAACTGTCTTCTACCTCATTTCCCAGGGGCATCTTACAAAGGAACAGGTGGAGCTCCTTCAACAACTCTGTGGTTTGAGGACTGACACAAGTTTCCTGCTTGTCCCAAAGTCTCCAGCCGTGATTAGGTCCCATGTGACATAACAAAATGCACAGAAGCAGGAAAAGTTAAAACTATTGAGAAATTCTCAAAACAAAAAATATGACCAACCATCTCATCAATGGACAATTGTGATTAAAATTTATTCTTCTTCGGCTGGGCGCGGTGGCTCATGCCTCTAATCCCAGCACTTTGGGAGGCCAAGGTGGGTGGATCACAAGGTCAAGAGATCAAGACCATCCTGGCTAACATGATGAAAACCCGTCTCTACTAAAAAGGCAAAAATTAGCTGGGCCCACATGGCTGTGCATGCCTGTGGTCCCAGCTACTCAGGAGACTGAGGAAGGAGAATTGCTTGAACCCAGGAGGAGGAGGAGGTTGCAATGAGCATCACTGCACTCCAGCCTGGCGACATAGCAAGACTCCATCTCAAAAAAAGAAAAATTATTTCTCTTCCTCCTTCTCCTCCTCCTCCTCCCCTTCTTCCTCCTCCTCTTCTCCTTCTCCTTCCCCTCCTCCTCCTTCTCCTCCTCTTCTTCTTCTTCTTCTTCTTCTTCTTCTTCTTCTTCTTCTTCTTCTTCTTCTTCTTCTTCTTCTTCTTCTCCTCCTCCTCCTCCTCCTCCTCTTTCTTCTCCTCCTCCTCCTCCTCCTCTTTCTTCTTCTACTTTTTCTTCTTCTTTCTCCTCCTCCTCCTCCTCTTTCTTTTCTTCCTTTGCTCCTTGAAACTCAAACATGTAAGGAGATAACCTCCTTCTTCCTCCCAGTCCCAGTGGGAGGTTGAGGACCTATCTTCAGTGGAAGCTTTGCTCCAACTCACCACTTCTCCTGTCATAAAGAAAGGAGAACTTTGTTCCTCCTCTGGATAAGCACTAACTAGCAAACCCAGATGGCCTAGACAGGTGGATCAAACCTGTTTTTTCACCCGTCAGTGCTTTTCCCCTAGCACCCTCTAACCTTGAAAATGTCTCCTGCCTTTCGCTTTGGCAAAGCTGAGTTTAGTTCACACTGGACTCTTCCCTGTTGTAAGTCAATGAAATCTGTCCTTACCATTTTGATTAGTGTCCTGGCTTTCCTTATCTTTGACACTGTGAGTCAGAATTCACTGTCCTGGGGTGAACACTGCAATTCTGCCAGCAGACTGCCAGAGGGCAAGCAGAACGCTCCAAATTCCTAGCAAAATTTAGAAATGTTCAGTAATGGCCTTATGTTTCACCAATTCACACATTTTTTTTTTAAGATGGAGCCTCACTCTGTCACCCAGGCTGGACTGCACAGGCACAGTTTCAGCTCACTGCAACCTCCGTCTCCGGGGTTCAAGCGATTCTCCTGCCTCAGCCTCCTAAGTAGTTGGGATTACAGGCACCTGCCACCACACCCAGCTAATTTTTATATTCTTTTGGTAGAGATGGGGTTTCACCATGTTGGCCAAGCTGGTCTCAAACTCCTCACCTCAGGTAATCCACCAACCTCAGCCTTCCAAAGTGCTGGGATTACAGGCATAAGCCACCCTGCCCGGCCTGCATTTTGTTTTAATTACAGACGGTGACTCAATCTGTCGCCTAGGCTGGAGTGCAGTGACCTGAACACAGCTCACTGAAACCTTGACTTCGGGGACTCCAGCAATTCTCCTGCCTCAGCCTCCCGAGGAGCTGGGACCACAGGTGTATGCCACCACATCTGGCTAATTGGTTTTTATTTTTTGTAGAGAGAGGTCTCACTATGTTGTCAAGGCTGGTGTGGAACTCCTGAGCTCAAGTGATCCTCCTGCCTCAGCCTCCTAAAGTGCTGGGATTACAGGCATGAAACACAGCGCCCAACTCACACACTTTTAAATTCTGTTTCCCGCCTGATATTTAGCTTTATGGCATAGAAGAAATGGTTTAATCCCCTTAGCGACATGGCAGTTCTATGTCCTTTATTGTTCTACTGCTGAAGGTCTTTGCGTTTCTTTTTCTCCTTTTTTTTTTTTCTTTTTAAGAAATGAAATTATTTTCTTTTACCTACGTAAAAAGAGTAAATCTCGGCGCAGAGTGTGGCACGGCTCTACGCTCCCCTCCCTCCCTGCCCAGCGCCTTCCACGCGGGACACTCCCCGCCGGACTCCAGCCGGACTCCAGCCCCGCCGGACTCCACCCCGCGCGGCCCAGTCGGCTCAGCAGCACTGGCAGCCGGCGATCCGCTGGCGCAGTTCCACGATCCGCCTGCCCATCCGCGCTGCCACCGCGGCCTTCCTCTCCGCCTGGGCGCACAGCCTGGTCACCCGCTCCGCAGCCTCGGCGCGCCGGCTGGGTGCAGGGGCCCGGGCGCTCCACTCCTCCGCCTCCACCTGCTCTTGATGGCGTAGAACAGGCTCTGGATCTCCAGCAGCTCCCTGCGGGCCCGCCAGCTCGCCCTCCAGGAAGGCCAGGTCCTCGCCGCCCACGCGGGGCACGGGGCCACCTGGGTCCTTGTGGGGCTCCCGCCTGGTCCGCGTCCATGTGAGGCAGGAGAATAGGGTCTGGAGGCAGGGAACTTAAGGCCGATTCCTGCTGACTTCCTAAAGCTGAATCAAGGGAAAACACCATGGTCTGGGGCAGAGAATCTGAGGCCGATTAACGCAAACTTCCCAAACCAAAAAGAAAAACCCCCGCTCCCCATTGCGAGTAGTAAAGTATCAAGGGCTACTCTCCCTACACCCCTCCTCCCAGATGGAAAGGGAGAGTGTCTTGGAGTGGCCAAGAGCCATGCAGGAACCGTCCCTTCATCCGCATGGGGCACCAGTTCACCCCAGCCTTTAGCCACAAACCAAAACCTTCATCCAGACAAGGTAGCTGATAAGAACCTCAAATGAAAGACTTAAAGCCCAGAAAACTTTCTAACTGGCCCTTGAGCTGCTTCTCGGGCCCGCTCCCACCCTGTGGGTGCTTTCTCGCTTTAACAAATTCCTGCTTTCCCTGCTTCTGTTCCTGCGTTTCATTCCTTTGTTACTTCGTGCGTTTTGTTCAATGCTTTGTTCAAAAGGCCAAGGACCGGGACAACCCACGCAAGGCCCTCCTCCTGGTAACACACGGCCACAGCGCCGCCGCCGCCCCTTCCCGCCCCGGGCCAGCCGGGCACCCACCAGCCGTGCGCGGACGCCTCGCTGTCACCTGCGACAAGTTCCTGAAGCTTCTTTTTAGTTTTAATAAAATGTTACTCTACAACTTTCAGCCTTAAAACAGCGAAAGCCACAGCCAAATGGCCTCCCTGCTGCCAGCCGCCGCGGGGCCTCCTCGAAGCCCCTTTCGCGGCAGCCCCAGGTGGCCACGCGCCCACGGGGGTCTCGGGCGGGTCCCGGATAGTGCAGGCGCCATGGCGCGCTCTCGACCCGCTTCCCCTCCGCGCCCTGGCCTGCCCGGGTTCTGGGGTGGAGTCCGAAAGGGATTCCAGGGCTGGGGTTTTAACACTCAGTTGCAAGTGATTTTTGCACCAGAAACGGAGGGTTGCACCGAATACCGTGACCCAGGGCCACGAAACCCACGACTGCACCTCAAACTGTCCCCGCCTCGCCAGGGAACCGCAGAGGTTGGAACCGCAGGTGTTGGCCCTGCCGGCCCGACACAGGCCGGGCGAGGTTTTTGGAAACAAAATTGTTACCAAACAGTGACATTTCCCAGGATAGCTCTTTGAGGGTAGAATCCGTCCGCACGTCTCCGCCAGGGTTGCCTGCCCAGCAGGGGCTCAGTACATTTTGTTTACCCTAACGAATACTGTCTGGAGGGGGTTCGAAGATATGCTAAGGCCGGGCGTGGTGGCTCAGGCCTGTAATCCCAGCACTTTGGGACACCGAGGTGGGCGGATCACCTGAAGTCGGGAGTTCGAGACTAGCCTGGCCAACACGGTGAAACCCCGTCTCCACCAAACATACAAAAATTAGCCGGGCATGGTGGCACGTGCCTGTAGTCCCTGCTACTCCGGAGGCTGAGGCAGGAGAATCGTTTGAACCTGGGAGGCGGAGGTTGCAGTGAGCCCAGATCAAGCTATTGCACTCCAGCCTGGGTGACTAGACTGAGACTTTGTCTAAAAAAAAAAAAAAAAAAAAAAATACGTTCATATTCCTGGTCTGTGGCCCACAAACAGGCTAATGGTAAAGATTGGGGAGACCCTGCTTGCACAAGTGGCCCAGATTGGAAACTCAGTTCTCTAGGGGTGAAATGGAGCTGGTACGCCCCTGTGACTGTTAGAGAAGTGAGAAAAAAAGGCATGACAGTGCATTGTACAGTTGCCAAAGCACCAGACAGAGGCAGGTGGCATTGCTACTCTGACAGTCATTGACAGTCATTAGACTATACAGTGCATTGAGAGTACTGTGGGAACTACATCCAATATTTGCACCCTGGCTTCACAACCTGCGGGCTGGGGGACCCAGGTCCTATCAGCCTGAGGGTAGCTCTCTTGGCCTGTGCCATCACCTGAACTCCGTGGAGTTGGGTACCACCACCTCTAGGGAGGTGTGGTAGGCAGAGTGGCCCCCCTAGAAGTCCACATCCTAATCCCTGGAACCTGTGACTGTGTTATAAATGATAAGACATGTTTTGTAATTATGAATATATCATATTGCATATGGCAAAATGGATTTTGCTCATGTCATTAAAGTTAGGGGTCTTAAGGAGAATGAATAGCCTGGATTATCCAGGCAGGCCCAGCCTAATCCTGGGTCCTTACAGTGGAAAATGCTCCTGGGCTGGAGTCAGAGATAGAAAGGGAAAGCAGAAGAGAGATGTGGCAGAAGAAGTCTGTGCTATTCCAAGCAGGAGATGGCAGGTCCTGCCTGCACTGACTCTGAGATGTAGGGGGTTTGGACCCTAGCTTCACAGCTTTGTGGCTGGGGCGCGGCAGGGGGTTGGACAATGAGGAGGATTTGACAAACCACTGCTGGTTCTGAGACACAGGTGGCCACATGCAAGGACAGGAGAGAGGCCTCTAGGAGCTAAAGGTGGCCCCCAGCTGAAGCCCAGCCTGCAACCACAAGGAACTGGGTTCTGCCAGCAACCTGAATGCACTTAGACGCAGTTTCTCCCTGGAGCCTCCTGATAGGAGCCCAGCCAGCCAACACCTTGATTCTGGCCTTGTGAGACCTAGAGCAGAGAAACTTTCTAAGCCAGTCGTGACTTCTGACCTTCAGGACTATGGTGATAGGTGTGTGTTATTTTGAGCTGTTAATTTGTGATGACTTGTTGTAGCAGCAGTTGAACACTTGAAGCTTAGTCTGCAGATAGTCTAAGGATGGGTACAAATGAATCAAGACCCTCAAAGCCTTGCCCCCACCTTATTCTCCTCTGGGTTCTCCTAACCCTGATTCTAACACTATCTTTTTATACATTTTGGATTCTCCTTAATATTTTACTCCAGACTGTGCATTGCAAATATCTTCTCCCAATTGAAGCTTGACTATTTTCTTTTAAATGGACTTTATTTTTTAGAACAGTTTTAGGTTTATAGAAAAATCGAGAAGATAGCACAGAATGTCAACTTTTCCCTTTGATGATGGTTCCTTCGATTAGCACCATACTTTAGCTTAAAAATTGATGCAAAAAAGCAAAATAAATTTGTTGTAGTAAAATAGGCATAGTAGATTTACCATTTAACCATTGAAGGTACAGTTCAGTGGCAGTAAGTCCGTTTGAATTGTGCAACCATCACCACCATCTGCCTCAAGAACTTTTTCATCCTCCCAAACTGAAACTCTGTCCCCGTTAAACATTAATTCCCCAATCTTCCCTCTCCCATCCCCTGGCATCCACCATTCTATTTTCTGTCCCATGAATTGGACTGTTCTGGCTTCTTTAAAAATTGAGGTGAAATTCATGTAACATGTAATTACCCACTTTAAAGTGTATAATTAAGTGGTATTTAGTGGATTCACAATGTTGTGTAACCAGTAGCTCTCTCTAGTTTCAAAACTTTCTCATCATTCTATAAAAATACCTAGACTCAAGGCCAGGTGCGGTGATTCACGCCTGTAATCCCAGCACTTTTGGAGGCTGAAGTGGGCTGATCACAAGGTCAGGAGTTCAGGACCAGCCTGGCCAACATGGTGAAACCCTGTCTCTACTAAAAATACAAAAATCAGTCAGGCGTGGTGGCGGGCGCCTATAATCCCAGCTACTTGGGAGGCTGAGACAGGAGAATTGCTTGAACCTGGGAGGCGGAGGTTGCAGGGAGCCGAGATTGCACCATTGCACTCCAGTCTAGGCGACAGAGTAAGACTCCGTGTCAAAAAACCAAAACAAAACCCAGTACTCATATAATAATCACTCCACATCCTGCCTCCCCTCACCCACTGGCCAACACTCATCTCTTTTCTGTCTCTGTAGATTTACCTGTCGGTATATGTCACATGTGTTAGTCTGCCAGGGCTGCCATAACAGAATACCACAGACTGGGTGTTTAAAACAACAAAAATCTACTTTCTTATGATTCTGGAGCCTGAAAGTTCAAGATCATGGTGCCAGCAGGGTTGGCTTCTCCTGAGGCCTCTCTCCCTGGCTTGAAGACGGCCTTTTCTTCTTCTTCTTGTTTTTTTTTTTTTTTTTTTTTTTTGAGACAAAGTCTCACTCTGTCACCCAGGATGGAGTGCAGTGGTGTGATCTTGGCTCACTGCACCTCCGCCTCCCACGTTCAAGCGATTTTCGTGCCTCAGCCTCCTGAGTAGCTGGGACTACAGGCATGCCCCCACCACACCAGCTAATTTTTGTGTTTTAAGTAGAGTCGGGGTTTCACCATGTTGGCCAGGCTGGTCTCGAACTCCTGACCTCAGGTGATCCACCGCCTCAGGCTCCCAAAGTGCTGGGATTCCAGGCGTGAGCCACAGCGCCTGGCCATACTGTGTTTATTTTTATGGCTGAATAATATTTCTTTGTATGGCTATTCCACAGTTTATGAATGAATGTTTATTCATTCATCAGTTGATTCCATTGGTGGCCACTTGGGTTGTTTCTGCTTTTTGACTAGTATGTGCTGCCGTCAGCATTCATGTACAAGTTAAGATTTTAGTTTTGGTGAAGACAAAATATCAGTCTTTTCTGCTTTTTGATTTTCGTCTTGTTAAGAAAGCCTTTCATGCTCTGAAGCCATACCAATTTTCCTTTATGTTCTCTGAAATATTTAGTTAAGTAATTAGTTTTTTATATCTGTGGGTTACTCCATCTGAAAATAATTTTTTTGTGATGTTTGAGGCAGGGATCTAATTGTAGTTTCCCCCACATGTATAGCCAATTGTCCTAGCCCCACATGCTGACTGGTTTTGGTGGTGGTGGTGGTGTTTTTTTTTTTTTTTTCTTGTTTGTTTGTTTTGAGTCTTGCTGTGTCACCAGGCTGGTAAGATCTTGGCTCACTGCAATTTCCACCTCCCTGATTCAAGCGATTCCCCTGCCTCAGCCTCCTGAGTAACTGGGACTACAGGCGCGTGCCACCATGCCCGGCTAATTTTTTGTATTTTAGTAGAGATGGAGTTTCACCATGTTGGCCATGATGGTCTTGATCATCTCCTGACCTGTGATCCGCCCGCCTCAGCCTCCCAAAGTGCTGGGATTACAGGTATGAGCTACTGCGGCGGGCCCATGGTGACTGTTTTATCCATTCCTTCTGGGTTGCTGTGTAACGTGTGTCAGGTATCATATGTCCATATTTGCTCATATCTGTATCTGGGCTGTATACCCTGTTCCATTGGTCTTTACCTATCTCTGGGCCATTACTCCATTGACTAAATTAGCTTTATAATAAATATTAATATTTGGTAAAGTATAGCAAGTCCTCCCATCTGGTTCTACTACAGGAATGCCCTGGCTTTCTGCTTGTCCATCTAAATTTCAAAATTGTGAGTTCCCTACCCTCCTCCCCACACCCACCAGGCTCAAGAGATCTCCTGCCTCAGCCTCCGGAGTAGCTGGAACTACAGGTATTTGCCACCACACCCAGCTAATTTTTAAATTTTTTGTAGAGACTGGGTTTTGCCATGTTGCCCAGGCTGATCTTGAACTCCTGGGCTCAAGTGATCTGCCTGCCTCCATCTCCCAAAGTGCTGGGATTACAAGTGTGAGCCATTATGCCCAGCCAAATTCATGGTTTTTATTTTTATTTTAGTTTTAGAGGCAGGGCCTTGCTCTGTTGCCCAGGCTGGAGTGCAGTAGTGCAATCATAGCTCACTCCAGCCTTGAACTCCCAGGCTCAAGCAATCCTCCTGCTTCAGCCTCCTGAGTAGCTGGAACTACAGGCATGCACCACCACACCCAACTAATTTTTTTTTTTTTTGGTAGAGATGGGGTCTCACTATGTAGCCCAGGCTGGCTTTGAACTTTTGGCCTCAAGCGATCTTTCTGCCTTGGCCTCCCAACATGCTGGGATTACAGGCATGAGCCACTGTACTCAGCCCTCAAATTATTTTTTTGTAAATTCAACCCAAACAATCAAAACAGACCCATCTGAAGAGATTTTTATTGGGACTGCCTCATTCATGGGAGCAGTTTGGAGAATAATTATAATACTAATTTTCTTAATCTATTTTGTTGTTCTTTAAGGTATTTCAACATTTTAATGCATAATGGTTTTTCATATATTAAAAATTTCATATATACTAATATATATTTTCCTAGTTACCATTTGTACTGGGTTGAATAATGTCCCTGCAAAAGTTTTCTGCCCAGAACCTTAGAATGTGACTTTATTGAAAATAGGTTCTTTGCAGACCTAGTTAAGATGAGGTTAGACTGGATGCGAGTGGGCTCTAAATGCAATGACTGGTGTCCTTATGTGAAGACAAAGGGAAGAAGGCCATGTGATAATTGAGGCAGATTGGACTGACACAGTCACAAGCCAAAGAATGCCAAGAATTGCTGACAATTACCAGAAGTCAGGGAGAGGCGAGGAAAGATTCTTGCCCAGATGGTTCAGAGAGTACCCGGCCCTGCCAACACCTTAATTTTAGATTCCCGGCCTCTAGAACTATGAAAAAATAAATTTCTGTTTTAAGCCACTTAATGTGTGGCAGTTTGTTATGGTATCCCTAGGAAACAAATACACCATTAAAAAAAGGTTTTGGGTTCTGTTATCAGTGGTACCTTTCAGAAAACATATTTCCTCTTTGTTTCTGGTAAAAAGAAACACTACTGATTTTTATTGATTTTTGTGTCTAGAAACCTTGAAACTCGGCCGGGCCCCGTGGCTCAAGCCTGTAATCCCAGCACTTTGGGAGGCCGAGACAGGCAGATCACGAGGTCAGGAGATCAAGACCATCCTGGCTAACACGGTGAAACCCCGTCTCTACTAAAAAATACAAAAAACTAGCCGGGCGAGGTGGCGGGCGCCTGTAGTCCCAGCTACTCGGGAGGCTGAGGCAGGAGAATGGCGTGAACCCGGGAGGCGGAGCTTGCAGTGAGCCGAGATCAGGCCACTGCACTCCAGCTTGGGCGACAGAGCCAGACTCCGTCTCAAAAAAAAAAAAAAAAAGAAGCCTTGAAACTCTAGAGACTATTATTAATGTTGGCAATTTAGATTCTTTTGAATCTGTGATGTCTCAGAGACGTCATGTCGTTGGAATCTAACGGATGCAGGACCAGTTGGGGCTTAGCCCGGGAGGGTTCTTGGCTTCATCCAGGAAAGAATTCAAGGGTGAGCCAGTGGCGGTAGACGGCAAGTGTTATTGATACAGCAGTGCACGGTAGTAGCACAGGTGGCATGCCCATAGGCAGTGGGCCCAGAGGAGCAGCTCAGGGCAGTTCTACAGTCATATTTATGCCCACTTTTAATTACATGCAAATTAAGGGGTAGATGCCAGGTGCAGTGGCTCATGCCTGTAATCCCAGCATTTTGGGAGGCTGAGGTAGGTGGCATGCTTGAGGTCAGGAGTTTGAGACCATCCTGGCCAACATGGTGAAACACCATCTCCACTGAAATACACAAATTAGCTGGGCATGGTGGTAATCCACCATGTGAGGTGGCTCATGCCTATAATCCCAGCTACTAGGGAGGCTAAGGCAAGAGAATTGCTTGAACCTAGGAAGTAGAGGTTGCAGTGAGCTGATATCATGCCACTGCACTCCAGCTTGGGTGACAGAGGGACACTCTGTCTCAGGAAAAAAAAAAAAAAAAAAAAAAAATGCTGGGCACAGTAGTTCACTCCTGAAATCCCAGTGCTTTGGGAGGCTGAGGTGGGTGGATCGTGACATCAGGAGTTTGAGACCAGCCTGGCCAACATAGTGAAACCCCATTTCTACTAAAAATACAAAAAATAAAAATAAAAAATTAGCTGGGCATGGTGGCAAGCACCTGTAATCCTAGCTACTTGGGAGGCTGAGGCAGGAGAATTGCTGAAACCTGGTTGGTGGAGGTTACAGTGAGCCGAGGTCATGCCACTGCACTCTAGCCTAGGCAACGTGCAAGACTCTGTCTCAATAAAAAGAAAAAATAAATTAATTAAATAAAATAAAAAATTAAGGGGTAGATTATGCAGAAAGTGCTAGAAAAGGGGTAGTAACTTCTGTGTCATTGGGTCATTGCCATGGAAAGGGGCGGTAACTTCTGGGGGTTGCCATGGCAATGGTAAACTGATGGCACTGGTGGGCGTGTCTCATGGAGAGGTGTTTCCAACTCTTCCTTGTTTCAGCTATCCTCAGTCTGGTTTGGAGTTCAAGCCCCGCCTCCAGAGTTGAGTCCCACCCCCTACCTCATAATGACAATAGTTGTGGTGGTTTTAAAAATATGTCCACATGATGAAAAGGAATTTGAAAAGATTTAAAAAAATATGTCCACAATCTCCTTGCTACTCATCTCTTCAGTAGGTGGAACATAATTCTTCTCTCCTAAGTATGGGCTGGCTTGCTTCTAACAAATAGAATAGTGAGGAAAAGGGAGGAACAGGAAATACATGGTGCCTATGGCCTATGGGGATCATCAAAAGTCTTGCTCTCTAGAAGAAACTACTTTGCCTCCTTCCCTCTGGGTCCCTGGCTTTTGCCTCAGAGAAACTCTTTCTTATCTATCATCTTCTCAGACCACATATGAAATGTGCCTCAGAGGGTGCCCCCTACCGGGGCTTTGCGGCTTCTGAGGCCCTCTTCCTGCTGGTGCAGGCGCCAGGGCTCAGCACCTCCTTCAGGGGCTGAACAACCCCGAGTTTTAGCAGACTCACCTTGGAATTTCTTTGGCCATATATTTTCTTCAAAACCTTCAGATGACTTTGGGAGACTGAGGCAGGAGGATTGCTTGAGCCCAGGAGTCTGAGACCAGCCTGGGCAACATAGGGAAACCCTATCTCTGTAAAAAAGAAAAATAAAAAAATTAGCCAGGTATGGTGGTGCATGCCTGTGGTCCCAGCTACTGGAGAGGCTGAGGCAGGAGGATCGCTTGAGCCTGGGAGGTTGAGGCTGCAGTGAGCTGTGATCACACACCTGCACTCCAGCCTGAGTGAAGCAAGACCCCAAGTCTCAAAAAAAACCAAAAGCAAAACAAGAAATAAAAACACAGACAAGACCCCCTCAGATGCTTCCTGCCTGTTTGCTGTCAGCCAGCCCCAACATGCAGGCAGCCACAGCCCAATCTTGTGAAGATGCCGGCGCTTTCCTTACTGCACTCTGTCCTTCCCCTGCTTTGCCAGTGGTGTCCCTGTGGAGCCAGTGGCCTTGACAGGAAGGTAAGAGTCATCATCTGGTGTTTGCCCACATGACTGGGACTCACTCTCTGGGGAAGGAACTTTACTGGAGATGCTTGAGAAAGGTTTGGGGCTTCAGTCCCATTTCCCTGTAAGATGGCTTCTTTTGGAGCCATCTCCTGTAACTCTTTGGGTTTGGGACGCAGAACCCCTTGCCTGTGAGGCCCCAAATGACCAGCAGTGGTGCCTCTCTGAGCTCATTCACAGAAGCTACTGCAGGAAGCACAGCTGACTGACAATCTCCAACTGCCACTTCTTTGTCTCCATAGCGATCACACCAAGACCCTACCTGTCCCCCCTCAAAGAGACTAAATTCAGGACTAAACTTACTAGCCTGTCACTGCTGTTTCTCCCATTGATGAACCAAGGAGAGCTCAGCCTAGGACAAGTTTCCAGTGATGTTCTCCACTCCTCTTCACCCCCAAACCTGTTTCTGGGCCTCCAGCATGTGCCTGACTTCTTGGAGGAGCTACGCCCTCCCCCCACCTTACTCCTGAGAATAGTGCTATTTTATCCTCAGGCCTGTGAGGGAAAAACCACTCATTTCCCTGGCGTGTCAATCAGAATTTGGGGGCAGTGTTCTCCCAGGCCACGTCCACACCCTACTTCCCCTCCCTCTTGTCCAAAATGCTGCTCCTTGGCAGCACTCATTGGTCATCTGACTGCCTCTCCCTCTTCTCACCTCTGGCATCCTCCTATCTCTTCCCTCTTCTCACCTCTGGCATCCTCCAATCTCTTCCCACTTCATTGGAGTCCCATCATTCACTGCAAACTTGGGCACCTGGTTCCTGGCCTTCCCCTCCACCCCAAGCCCTGCCATTGTCCTGAGCAAGTTCCATGCTCACACAGCCACCAGCCCCATACCTGGGCCCTCATATCCAAGGACCTCCTCCATCCTGCTTGGCCATTCACTGCCAAGGGTGACTTGGGGCTTGTTATTGTCTCAACCCTGGTCTACTTAATATCTCTGTGCCTCATTGATAAGACAAGACTAATTTTAATCATGGCATCTGTTCCACCGAGGGGTTGTGAGGGGCTTTTGAGGCATTATAGGTAACTAGCACATAGTAAATGCTTCACAGGTGTTAAAACAAGAGTTGATCTGAGGCCCCAGAAGCACACAGCTCACAGGATGTCATCCACAGACACGTTTTATTTGACAATCATAGTAGTTTTTAATATGATAAATTACTTTCCAATATTAGCCCTCCTATTTTCTGGCCACATCCCATCCTCCAGGTGACGCTTCCACTGCAGTCACTAACATGCTGGGACCTCCATTCACTTTACCAGCTACTTTCGCCCATTGCTCTCCTGCTCTTCGCCTCCATACTTCCCTACTCAGAGTACATCATCTATTGTTGCAGTGATGTCCTTGTCAAAACTCTAAACTCTTTTTTTCTTCCTTCACTCCTTTCTGGCAAAAATGCAGTCCTGATGAACCCAGTATCTGCCCCAGGCAGTGGGTGAGTGCTGTGAGGAACCATCACCAATAAGGCTACAGGAAAGCCCAGGGCTTGAGGGGAATCTAGTTTCAGCTGTTAAGAGTTGGTAAAGAACATCCTGGCTAACACGGTGAAACCCCGTCTCTACTAAGAAATACAAAAAATAGCCGGGCGAGGTGGCGGGCGCCTGTAGTCCCAGCTACTCGGGAGGCTGAGGCCGGAGAATGGCGTGAACCCGGGAGGCGGAGCTTGCAGTGAGCTGAGATCCGGCCACTGCACTCCAGCCTGGGCGACAGAGCGAGACTCCGTCTCAAAAACAAAACAAAACAAAAAAAAGAGTTGGTAAAGAAGTGTTCTTTGAAGAGGCAAAGAATAATGTGGATTAATTTGGGAATAACGGAATGCAGGATTTTGTGAACCATGGAATAGAGTTTGAAGGAGAAAACAATGTGGATGTAAATCAGGAAATAGGTACCGCAGAGCATTATGGAAATCAGAGAAGGGGAAAAGAGAATTGACTCAGGGAGGGTCTAACATATGCTGGGTAGTATATTAGTCTGTTCTCATGCTGCTATGAAGAAATATCCGAGACTGATAATTTGTAAAGGAAAGAGGTTTAATTGACTTCCAGTTCCACGTGGCTGGGGAGGCCTCAGGAAACTTACAATCGTGGCAGAAGGGGAAGCAAACCTGTCCTTCTTCACACGGCGGCAGGAAGGAGAAGTGCCGAGCAAAGGGGGAAAGCCCCTTATAAAACCATCAGATCTAGTGGAAATTCACTATCACAAGAACAGTATGGGGGTAACCCCACCCCATGATTCAGTGACCTCCCACCGGGTCACTCCCAGGACAAGATGAGATTTGGGTGGGGACACAGCCAAACCATATCAGGCAGTGACTAAAGCAGGCCCTGGATGGATTTTGTAGCTTTACCTGGCCACAGTGTTAACCACGGTAACAAATCCCCATTTATCTCTGGAAGATGGTAGAAACTCAAGCCACTCCATGTTTAACTGCTGCCTGAAATGGGAAGAATGGCCAGGAGTAGGAGTTTGAACGTGCACTTTCTTTCACCTCGAAGTCATTAGAAGGCAGAGGAAAGGCCAGAGCTACACATGAAAGCCAGAGACAGGAGATAACCTGTTGGACAATGCCTGGGCTAGTGGGAGGGATGTGATCAACGGGCCTCAGGTAGAAGGGAGAACAACCCTTTCATCAAAACACAAGGGATGGAAGAAATAATGAGTATCTGCATCAGTCATCTTAGTCTAAGTTGTTACTGTAACAAACAATCCCCAAATCTCAGGGGCTTAAAACAGCTAAGGTTTTTCCTTGTTTGTGGCACACACTCATCATAGATTGGCAGGGAACTATGGTCATTAAGTTCAGCCACCGTCTGGAACGTTGCTGGTTCGTGTACCGGAGGGAAGAGAGAGCTCTGCAGGGTGTCGCTTTGGAGGTTCTGGGTTGGATGCAACAGATGTGACTTTCCTTTGTAACTCATTGGCCAGAATTAATCACATGGCCCCACCCAACCCAAGGGGGCCAGAAAGTGCCATCCTACTCTGTGCCTAGAAGGCAGAGAATTGGAATTTATTTGGTGAACAGCAGTAATGACTTCTGTATTTTAACCCAGAAAAGCTTCAGTGCTCTCTGAGGTTCTTTCCAGCTCTGCCATCCTGTAATACCAGGACTTTGGGAGGCCAAGGCAGGTGGATCACTTGAGGCCGGGAATTCAAGACCAGCCTGGTCAACATAGTGAAACCCTGTCTCTACTAAAAATGCCAAAAATTAGCACGGCATAGTGGCACGCACATGTAACCCCAGCTACTCGGGAGGCTGAGGCAGGAGAATTGCTTGAGCCCTGGGAGGCAGAGGTTGCAGTGAACTGAGATCGTGCCACTACACTCCAGCCTGGGCAACAGAGTGAGACCCTGTCTCAAATAAATAAATAAATAAAAATGATGGCAACTTCAGCCAGAAAATGTAATGACTGTGCAGCCACGTAAGACTGCCTCTCAGAATGCTTCTTATCACATTCTTTGCTTATACAGTGCAAGATTTGATGGCTCCTCCAATTGCTAGCAAGCCAGGAGTATGAAATTCAGGAGCTGGGTCAATTGGGAATTAGTGGCTGCATTGCAATTGTGACCAGAATCATAAAAAAGAGGGACTAAGAAGTTACTGGAAAGATTTTAGGACAATAGTTTTCAAACTCTGGCATAAGAATGAACACTATGCAGCCTTAAAAAAAAGAATGCAGATTTAGATGTTAGATAGGAAAAGACTTCCAAGTAAACAGACAAATGAAGGACAGGAACAGATTATTACAGTGTGCTACCATTAATGTAAAACAACAACAACAAAACAAACAAACAAAAAAACAGGTGGACTGGGCACAGTGGCTCATGCCTGTAATGCCAGCACTTTGGGAATCTGAGGCCGGCAGATGGCTTGAGCTCAGGAATTCGAGACCAAAATGGCCAAGATGGCAAAAACCTGTCTCTACGGGGAAAAAAAAAAAAAAAAAAAATTAACTGCAGTGGTGGTGTGCCTGTAGTTCCAGTTACTCAGGAGGCTAAGGTGATCACTTGAGCCCAGGCGTTCAAGACCAGTAGTGTATGCCTGATCCCAGCTACCTGGGAGGTTGAGGTGGGAGGATCACCTGACACCAGGAGGTCAAGGCTGCAGTGAGGGAGCACAACACTGCACTCCAGCCTGCCAGACACAGAGATCCTGTCTCATCCCCCCGCCGCCAAAAAACAAACAAAAAAAAAGGTGGAAGCCGTTTTATATATATGTTCAAACACATTAGTATTTCCAAGGATATACAAGAAACTTGTAGTTTCCTGGGAGGGGAACTAGGAAGCTGGGGAGAGGATCACTTTCATGTCATTTATAAATATTACTCATTGAAAAAAATCAACTCCCCAATGCAATGTGGTATCCCAGAAGAGAAAAAAGGGCCTTAGTGGGAAACTGGTGAAAGCAGAGTAGTCTAGCTGGTAGTGCTGTACCAATGTCACATTTCTTGTTTTGGCAAATGTATGAAATGCAGTTTTCATGGTTGTTGCCCAGTTCCTAAGTCCATCCTACACATTTCTCCCTCCTCTGTGTGGAACTCACACAGAAAACCTTGACCGTCTTCCATTTTCTGCTTCCCGTGCCTAGCATGCCTCTCCAGCTCTTCCTGACCCTGGAAGCTGTGCTCCTCTTTCAAGGACAAGCTCACCAGTTACTTGCTCTGAAAAGCTTTCCTAGACCTCCCCCTCAGTGTTCTCCTGGGACACACCATCTTTATTAGCGCTTGGGACACATGGCTGTCTTTTGATTTCTACCAACTAGGTTCCCCAGAAAGTGGACTCTTTCATCTAGATGAAAACTAGATGCACGTTTTTTGGGAATTAACACTTGTGGAAGAGAAGGAACGAAAGGTTGGGAGTGGGGAGGAGGTGGGCTGTGTGATGCAATCCCAACAAAAGCCTCAGCAGACCCCACGAGCTCAGAAGCTCAAAGTTGTCCCAAATTGCGGTAAGAGAAATAGCGACCTGAGATTTCCAGCCCATTAGTCACTAGATGTAGGCTACCCAGAAAAAGGGCATGACTTAGGCTAAAGCAGCTCTCCTCTGAAAAGGCACTTCCCAGAGGGCTAACTAGCTGAGGGGTGTTTGTCAGCAACACTAGCAGCTGGGGGAGAAAGGCTTCATTCTGGAAGAAGGGTGGGTTATCACATCCACTCTATGTCATCCCTCACCCTGCAACTGCAATCGCTATATTCCCAGTGCAAGGCCTGGAAAACAACGTTCCAATTGGAAAGACTGAAGGTGCTTTGGCTCTCTGAAGGCAGAAGCCTGGACCACAGGATTACATATGGTTTCTTCCCACACTAAGAACCAAGTGTGTTTTTTCCTCACCCAGTTCCCAACAGCACACAGAGATAAAGCTTCCCTTTGATTAGAGGCTAAGAGCCTCAGAAACTGTTAAGTTGTTCACTCTCCATTTGACCGTGAGAACAATCTGGGAGACAGCAGATTTCATTCTTAAAGGAGTAACATTTCTCAATAACCTTTTAGGTCTTTCGGTCTTTTCACGCAAATGAATACTTTTATTAACATGGTAAGTTTTGTTTGTTTGTTTTTAACACGGTAGGGTTTTGACCTCAAATATTTGTTAGGTCTGCTACTCAAATGAACTGATAGCTGGACAACGTATGAACCTTGAAGATGCCTCTTCCAGTCCAGTTTAGGGTCCAATGCAGACAATTCCATACTCTCATCCCCGAGCCCCTCAAGGGCCTCTGCAAAACTTTCATTTTATGCCAAGTCCCCTAAAACGCATCAGGGTATTACATCAACTTGTACAGAATATCAAGATCTTATCTTCTATTTTAGGTTCCATGTCAAGTAAAGCTGAGTTAGGTTGTCCAAACAAACTCACTGGACAGGTTACATAAGATAGTGTACCACATAAAATTTAAACTTTGAACAAAATACATCTCTCCTCCTTTGGTCTCACACAGAAATTAAGTCTCCAATCACAGGCAATACTATCCATTCTCCAGCTCTTCTCCAGATTCACGAGTCCCAGCCAGGTCGGCCCATCCGCACTCCCCGTTGAAGTCTGGTCCTTTCTTCAGTAGTTGCTGCACGGAGTCGTCTTCCAGAATTAATGCAGCTCCTTCAGCACCTCCAGAGCTGGAGAACTCCAACTGTGAGTCTCATGTGTCACACACAGACCCAAAGTTCCAGGGAGCTATCAGGTCACACAAGAAAGAGCAAAGCACCTCAAAACTTTAGAAATAACCACCAAAGCCCGGGAACAAATGTGACTGCTGCAAGAGCTTACAATCTAGGCCCTAATTCCTGTATGTGAGAGCATTTTCAAACAAAATCACTTTCCAAACAAAAACACGTAACAATCGAAACTCATATTGAGGTCATCAACCACAGACCATAGCAGAAAACGTAGTGTTAAGTGAGACAGAGCAATAGACAGAGGAAAAAAGAGAAAACAAAAGGCTCTCTGGTTTCGGTTTCTCCAGGGTGTCAGCCAATCTCCACCAGTTGACCAGAATCCATTGGCTGTAAACCTAAAGCACAATGAGAAGAAATTCATCATCGAGAGACTAATCCCGGGCACAACGACCCCCAAACCCTCACGACCACCACCGTGCAGGACGCCGCCTCTTCTGGCCACCACCTGACTCCCTCCAGTCTCTAGCAACGTTGACTTGTCCAACGCCTTCCCCGAAAATCCTCTATTTCCACCCCCGCTTGCTGGATGGCCCGGGACCTTGTCCCTTTCTGTTTCCGTGGCGACTCTGAGATTTATGATCCTTCCACTGAACACGCATCACGCCCAAACCCGGCCACTCTGATTATCCCACGGCGCCACCGTCAAAACACAAAACGCGAAGACGGGGCCCAGATCCGCCCTGACCCGAGCACGCCTTTATTCTCCCGCCCCACCCCCGATCCCGGTGCATCTTGATGAAATCGTCGCTCTCCAGGAGCAGCCAAGCTGGGGCCGCTCCTCTGCCCGGCGCGGGTGCCCGACTTACCGCCGACCGCGCTCACGACGACTCGCTCTTCTCTATCCGCCGGACCAGCTCCACCAGCATCTCTGCCATCTTCGCGATCTCCTTGGCCTTCTCCTCGGCCTTCTCGCACCTCTTGGCCGCCCGGCCCTCGGCCGCGTCGCCCGGGTTCTGGAGGTGGTTGAGCGCGCTCTCCTCCGAGGCCTCCACCTGCGTTTTGATCTGGATGAGCATATTGTCCATCTCCCACAGCTTGCTCCGGTTCCGCAGGTACGCCCGCCCGTGCTCGCGCGTCAGCGACGCGATGTCCTCGCGCATCTCGTTGATGACCGGGAGCAGAAACTGCTCGAAATCCTCCTCGGGCTCCAGCACCTCCACTTCCTCCGGTTCCGCCAGCTCGACGATGTCCAGGGGCCGCATCTCTTCCCACTGCCTCGGAACCGCAGTAGCGATGTCTGTTGGAGAGAGAAAACCGACACTCGCTATGCTTAGCAACAGAGAGCCCGAATATTCCTGAAAACTTTTACCCTTTTTCAACTTTTCTCCTCAGAGAAGCCACGGAGAAGCAACTTACGCGTAGAGTAACGGCGAACAAAATGGAGTCCCAGCCGTCAACCAGCGCTCTGCGCGTTGCGGCCCCTTTCACGACACAGCCGGGCCTCTTTACGGTCAGGGGGGCGAGCTGCGGGCGCGCGCACGCCTAGAAAGAGAGGCGCCGGGGGCACCGTCGCGGCCGCACGGATGCGCACGCAGGCACGCGCGGGCACAAGCCCACACGCTCTAGCTCGTTCCCGCCTTCACCTTACCACCGTGCGTCACCATTTTTCTACTGTGTGTTTGGAGGGTGACTTCTTCTGGGTGTTTCCCTCCTAGAGGGCTTCTCGGGCACGCGAGTTTACTTTTTTTTTTTTTTTTTTTTGAGACGGAGTCTGGCTCTGTCGCCCAGGCTGGAGTGCAGTGGCGCGGTCTCGGCTCACTGCAAGCTCCGCCTCCTGCGTTCACACCATTCTCCTGCCTCAGCCTCCGGATTACAGGCGCCCGCCACCACACCGGACTAATTTTTTGTATTTTTGGTAGAGACGGGGTTTCACCGGCGAGTTTACATTTTAAAAAAAGACCTCCCACACTTCCCGGGCGCGGTGGCTCACGCCTGTAATCTCAGCACGTTGCGAGGCCGAGGTGGGTGGATGGCTTGAGGTTGGGAATTCGAGACCAGCCTGGCCAACATGGGGAGACCCCGTCTCTACCAAAAATACAAAAATTAGCTGGGCGTGGTGTTGCTCGCCTGTAATCCCAGCTGCTTGGGAGGCTGAGACAATCGTTTGAAAACGGGAGTCGGAGGTTGCAGTGAGCCCAGATCGCGCCACTGCTCTCCAGCCTGTGCATCAGTGAGACACCGTTGCAAAATAAATAAAATATAAATGAAAATTTAAAAGGGCCTTCCACACTAGAAGAGGAGGATCCTTCGTGATAATGCAGCGACCCCAGCTGGACGCTTAAAGCCCCTTCCTCTCACGCAGGGGGACCTGAGCCCCCTCAGCCATTTTATTTACTTATTATTATTTGAAAAGGTTTTTTTTGTTTTTTTTTTTTTGAGGCAGAGTCTCACTCTGTCACCCAGGCTGGAGTCCAGTGGTGGGATCATGGCTCACTGCAGCCTTGAACTCCTGGCCTCAAGTGATCCTTCCACTTCGGGCCTCCCAAAGTGCAGGGATTACAGGAATGAGCCGTGCGCCCGGCCCTCACTGCCTTTTTAAAGAGTTTTCCTTCTTCCTTGGATGATAGTCAGAAGGGTCTGGGTGTCTTTTCACCAAACCGGCCTCCCCACACCCCAAGGTGGAGCCTGGCTGCTCCGTCCTGAGGCCCCAGCAGACCCATGTTCAGTGCGTGGTGCAGGGCGCTGTCCACCGCCTCTGAGCCCTTCCACTGGATCCTGGGCTCTTTGGGGTCTTAGCTCTGTGGCCCTAATACCCTAACGCCCTGGGCAGAGCTTGGCGCATATTGGTAAACTTGCCTTAACATCCACTCAACACAGAATGAGGAGAGAGATGTTAATTTCCTAGCTTGTTGTCCCATTCCCAAACAGCAATAAACTTTTCAGAAATCCAGCTTGCATAAATCCCATGGATTTGGCTTTCATTTTCCAGTTAAAGGGACACATCACAGTTTTGACTATAGCAGAATTAAGGATTCAGAGAAACGAAAGTGTATGTTTTGTTTAGACTTTTCTCAGGTTCTTAATATTTTGGTTGATCTTGTAAAAACTCAACTTTTGGGTTTACTTGTGTGAAAGGAAAATAAATCTCGGGACCCCAAAATCACTAAGCCAAAGGGGAAAGTCAAGCTGGGAACTGCGTCAGGCAAACCTGCCTCCTGTTCTATTCCTAAAAAAGATAGCTACTAAGATTAAAAAGCTACATACCTCCCTCACAAGGAAATTCCTTGTGGACAACTGGCAGAACTCAAAGCCACCCCTCTGGTCACTGAGATAGATGCATCTCTGACTGCCTCCTTTGGAAAGGCCAATCAGAAACTCAAAAGAATGCAACCGTTTGTCTCTTATCGACCTATGACCCGGAAGTCCCCTCCCTGCTTCGAGTTGTCCCACCTTTCTAGACGGAACCAATGTATACCTTACATATATTGATCGACGTCTCATATCGCCCTAAAATGTATAAAACCAAGCTGTGCCCGACCACCTTGGGCACATGTCTTCAGGACCTCCTGAGGCTGCATCACGGACACACATCCTTAACTTTGGCCAAAATAACTTTCTTAATTGACTGATGCCTGTCTTAGATATTTGGGGTTCACACTTGATATATCAGAGACAGCTAGCTCATACACTTTTTATATGAATAAAAATAAGTGACTCAAACAAAAATGCGATATTACTAAGAACCTATTAGAATAGTCAAAATCCAGAACACCTACAACACCAAATGCTGTTGAGGGCTCGGATCAACAGGAACGTTTTTTGTTTTTGTTTGTTTTTGAGATGGAGTCTCAGCTCTGTCACCCAGGCTGGAGTGCAGTAGCCTGATCTCCACTCACTGCAAGCTCCGCCCCCTGGGTTGTTGCCATTCTCCTGCCTCAGCCTCCTGAGTAGTTGGGACGACAGGCACCCGCCACCATGCCCAGCTAATTTTTTTTGTATTTTTAGTACAGACGGGGTTTCACCGTGTTCGCCAGGATGGTCTCAATCTCCTGACCTCGTGATCCGCCCGCCTTGGCCTCCCAAAGTGCTGGGATTACAGGCGTGAGCCACTGCGCCCGGCCTCAACAGGAACTTTTATTCCTTGCTTGTGGGAATGCAAAATTATGCTGCCATTTTGGAAGACAGTTTGGTAGTTTCTTACAAAACTAAACCATATTCTTACAATAGAATCCAGCAATCACATTCCTTGGTATTTATCCAAATGAGTTGGAAACTTAGGCTGACACAAAAATCTGCAGGGGGATGTTTCTACCAGCTTTCATTGTAGTTGACAAAACTTGGAAGCAATCTAGATGTCCTTACATAGGTGAATGGATACAAAAACTGTGGTACATCCAGACAGTGGAATATTAATTAGCATTAAAAAGAAATGTGTTATCAAGCCATGAAAAGACATGGAGGAAACTTAAATGCATATTACTTAAGTGAAAGAAGTCAATTTGAAAAGACTCCATATTGTATAGTTCCACCTGTATGACATTCTAGGAAAGGTAAAACTTTGGAGATGATAAAAAGATCAGTAGTCAGGTGGATTGGGAGGGATGAATGGCGGAGGGCTCAACACTTTTAGTGCAGTGGTGAAACTACTCTGTATAATACCGTAACGGTAGACACATGTCATTATACATTCATCCAAACCCATAGAATGTACAGCACCGAGAGTGAGCCCTTATGTAAGCTAAGGACTTTAGGTGATTATGATGCATTAATATGGATGCATCAGTTGCAACAAACTCACCACTGTGTGGGAGATGTTGATGGGAAGGGGGAGGGTACGCAGGTTGGGGGACAGATGTTGTATGGGAGCCCTCTATACTTTCTGCTGTGAACCAAAAACTGCTTTAAAGTTTATTTAAATGGGAGGAAATAAACCCACCAAAAAAACAAATGAACTCATCCACAAGTTGAAAAACAGCGTTTCTTCCCTGGGATGAGGTTAAATTGGGCCCCACTCCTCCAGGTGTTCTTGTGCAGGGCAGAAATGCCAGGTGCACAACATGCATTTGGGGGCTGATCACTAGCGTTTCTTTGTTTTCTCTTTTATTTATTTCTTTTGAATTTTTTCTTTTTCTTTTTCTTTTTTTGAAACGGAGTTTCACTTAGTCGCCCAGGCTGGAGTGCAGTGGAGTGATCTCGGCTCACTGCAGCCTCTGCCTCCGGGGTTCAAGCAGTTCTTCTGCTTCAGCCTCCTGTGGCTGGGATTACAGGCGCCCACCACCATGCCCAGCTAATTTTTGTATTTTTAGTAGAGATGGGGTTTTGTCATGTTGGCCTGGCTGGTTTTGAACTCCTGACCTCAAGCAATCCGCTCGCCTCGGCCTCCCAAAGCGTTGGGATTACAGGAGTGAGCCACTGTGCCCAACCTCTTTTATTAATTTCTGTTCTTATCTTTATTATCTCCTTTCTACTTTCTTTGATTTATTCTGTGCTGTTTTTAAAATTTCCTAGGTGAAACTCAACTCATTAATGGTTTCTTTTTTTCTAACGTAGCATTTAAGATCTTAAATTCCCATCAAGCATGACTTTAGCTGCATCACACAACTTTTGATACTGGTATTTTCATTATTTAGTTCTAAGTGTACTTTTATTCCAATTATAATTTTTTGATCCATAAGTTATTAGAACTGTGTTTTGGCCAGGCGCAGTGGTTCATGCCCGTAATCTCAGCACTTTGGGAGGCCAAGGCAGGCAGATCACAGGAGTTTGAGGCCAGCTTGTCCAACATGGCAAAACTCCGTCTCTACTAAAAATACAAAAATTAGCCAGGCATGGTGATGGGCACCTGTAATCCCAGCTACTTGGGAGGCTGAGGCAGGAGAATCGCTTGAACCCAACAGGCGGAGGTTGCAGTGAGCCAAGCAACAAGAGTGAAACTCTGTCTCAAAAAAACAAAACAAAACAAAAACCAAAAAAAAAAAAAAACCCCAAACTGTGTTTTAAAAATTTCAACCACATTAGAGCTGTTTATGCTTTTCTATTACTGATCTCTAACTTAATTGTATTCTGTTTAGAGATGGAGTTCAGTTTGATAGTGAGTCTCTGAAATTTGTAAACATTTCGGCCTGGGCAATTGCAGCACACTCTGTGCGTGTGTTTGAGAAGAGGGAGCATTCTGTAAGGCTGGGACCAGGACTTTATGCACGTCCACCAACTCCCACCTCCAATGTTGCAATAGCTTCCTGTTTTTGCCTCATTCATCTATAGCATAATCTCTACGTAGATTCCATTCCTTTGGTGCATTGCAGAGTTTGTCTGGATTCATTTTTCTTTCTCTTGGCTAAATTATTTATAAATTTAGAAATTCTTCAGAAATTGTTGAAGTCAAAGATGCAGTTTTGCAAACCAGTTTGACTATGGGCAGCCCCAGGGCTTCATTAGCTGTAGCCTGAGAACAAACACAGGTGCAAACAAAACCAGGGTATTTCAGCTGGTAAATGCTGCCATGAGGCAGAACTTGCTTTTCCCCAGGCTGGAAACTGGATAACAGTTTTTCCTGGACCAAATGAGGAAAGGCAGGGCCACATGGGGGAAGAATTGGAACTCCCAGTCCTATGGCTCAGCTGTAAATACTGAAGAGTGGCGCAGAGAAAGGATTGTTTTGTTCCCTCTTGGGAGGGGACATGATGATGAGGGCACAATGTGAGAGGCTTGGGGTGCGGGGAGGCCTTTAATGCTTCCCAGGGACAGCACAACCCCTGGACACCTGGGCAGCCTCTGGGGAAGGACTGGAGCTTCCTGCACACCTGTGGTCCTAGTGAGACGGCAGGAGGCGGGACTCTGGAGACAGGGCTGAGACGTCAGACCAGACTGAGGACTAGCTAAAACAGGGAAGAGGTGGAAGCACCTCTCCAGAATACATGCCCACCAGTGTATCATGTCAGTTTACCATTGCCATGACAACACCCGGACGTTACTGCCGCTTTCCATGGCAACAGCCTTATGACCCAGAAGTTACCACCCTATTTCTAGAAATTTCTGCATAATCTCCCCCTTAATTTGCACATAATTAAAACTGGGTATTGGCTGGGCACCGTGGCTCATATCTGTAATTCCAGCACTTTGGGAGGCTGAGATGAGCGGATTACCTGAGGTCAGGAGTTTGAGACCAGCCTGGCCAACATGGCGAAACCCCATCTCTACTAAAAATACAAAAATTAGCTGGGCGTGATGGCGCGTGCCTGTAATTCCAGCTAGTGGGGAGGCTGAGGCAGGAGAGTCGCTTGAACACAAGAGGTGGAGGTTGCAGTGAGCTGAGATTGTGCCACTGCACTCCAGCCTGGGTGACAGAACAAGTCTGCCTCAAAAAAAAAAAAAAAAAAAAAAAAAAAAAAAAAATGGGTATACATATGACGTGGAACTGCCTCTGAGTTGCTACTCTGGGCCCATTGCCTATAGGACAGCCCTGCTCTGCAAAGGAGTGGTACCTCTGCTGCTGCTGCTGTACTCTGCCACTTCAATAAAAGTTGCTAACACCACCGGCTTGCCCAGAAATTCTTTTCTGGGTAAAGCCAAGAATCCTCCTGGGCTCAGCCCCAATTCTGGGACTCACTTGTCCTGCCTACTAGGGGCACCTGCTCAACATTGCTGGTCCTGGTAGCAGATGCAGAGGCTGAGCTGTGCCACTGCCTGAGATGGGGAGAGCCTAGTGCTATGGACTGAATGTTTGTGTCCCCTGCAAATTATGTTGAAATCCTAACCACTAATGAGATGAAGCCTTTGGGTAGTGATTAGGGGTTAGATTTGGTCATGAGGGTGGGGTACCTATCACAGGATTAGTGCCTTGTAAGAAAAGATGCAAGAGCTCTCACTCTCTACTTTCCGCTATGTGAGTCTACGACAAGAAGACTGTTACTGGCCAGGTCCAGGTCTGTTCTGCCCGTGTGCAGTAAATCAATCACTGTGACATGGGTTCTGCAAAAGAAAAGAGATTTATTCTCAAGGGCACGAGGTGAGGATGTGGGAAAACAGCTCTCAAATTCACTTCTCCGAAAATCAGGCTTAGGGATATTTATGGGTTAGAGAAGTGGGGTGGATTAAGGCTTGGGAAAAGATGATTGGCAGTGGGGAAAAATGAAGTAACAGGTTCATTTTGCACAAGTATAGTCAGGGTTCATGACATTTCATAGGACATATGTACAGAAAATGGTGGTGTTAGCATGATCTGAGGGTGGAGTATTTGGCCCTCTGATGTCCAAAGGCCACCTCTCAGGCACTTGCGCAGGCCCAGTTGAAGAGTTGGTGGTTGCAGCTGGTTTGAACTGGACAGGAGCTGGCCCAAGTTCCTGAAAAATAACTGAAGCAACCATTACCATGGTGACCTGCAAATGTTATCTATAAAGTAGCTAGTGAAGGTCAGGTGCAGTGACTCATGCCTGTAACCCCAGCACTTTGGGGGACCAAGGTGGGAGGTTTGCTTGAGCTCAGGAGTTTGAGGCTTCAGTGAGCCATGGAGTGCATACCACTGCACTCCAGCCTAGGCAACAGAGTGAGATCCTGTTTCTTAAAAAGTAAAATAAAAAATCAAGTAGTCAGTAAAGGTTTAAATTTTAGCATTCAGTGATGCATACTTCAGCTACTGTGACCTTCAGCTTCATAGAAAAAGGGAGAAAAAATAACAAAAAGCAAGTGACCCAAAGCAAGCAGGGTAGGCAGACCTCATCAAATTAACCACTCAGTTTAAAGATGGCCATTTGCAAACCAGGAAGACAGTCCTCACCAGCCTCCAGATCTGCTGGCACCTTGCCCTTGGACCTTCTGGGCTCAAGAACTATCAGAAATAAATGTTTGTTGTCTAAGCCATCTAGTCTGGGGTAATTTGTTATATCAGCTTGAAGAGCCTAATAGCTGGTGTCTGTCCCTAGGGAAGTCATAAGCAGACTGGCTTCCTCTCCTTTGCCCTTTGCTTGCTGTGGGCCCAAAGCGTGTAAACGGCCATTCTTCCTCCACTTTCTGTTTTGCTGCTTCTCCAGAGACTTGAACAGCTTGGCAGAACCAAAGCCTGAAGTTATAAATGGATGGGAAGAGTGGAAATGTACATACGGTCCAAAAATTTTATCTTGCTATGGGAGAAAGAGGAAGGACAGCAGGCAACAAAGCCGTCTTTGTGGTGGTGAAAGATAATCATTATTTTATTTTGTTATTCCAGAAAGGAAATAGAGGCTTATTTATAATTATTATGCCAAAACAATCCAGAACTAAACTACTAGAAAAATTGAAAAGACTAGTAGAATTTTCAAAGTAATGAGGAGAAAAAAGAGAAGAAAGTAGGACTCTGGAAAATTGAAAAGAAAAGGGAAAATGAGGAGAGAAAACAATGAAGTAAAACGAACTATAAATAGAAAAGAGAAGAAATATTTAATAAAATCCAATCATGGCCAGGCATGGTGGCCCACACCTGTAATCCCAGCACTTTGGGAGGCCGAGGTGGGCAAATCACTTGAGGCCAAGAGTTCGAGACCAACCTGGCTAACATAGTGAAACCCCATCTCTACTAAAAATACAAAAAATTAGCTGGGTGTGGTGGCACATGGCTGTAATCCCAACTACTTGGGAGGCTGAGACAGGAGAATTGCTCAAACCCGGGATGCAGAGGTTGCAGTGAGACAAGATCACACCACTGCACTCCAGCCTGGGCAACAGAGTGAAACTCTGTCCCAAAAAATAAAATAAAATAAAATAAAATCCAGTCAGTGAGCACAATAACTTTTCTTAAAAGATAGCAACTGGCAGTTGGGGTTAAAATCTAAAATTAAGGTATGTGTTATATATAAGAAACACACCTATAATGAAGTGGCAAGGAATGTATAAAAATTAAGGGATAAAGCAGAATTTAAGGTTAAAATATGAAACAAAGAAGAGGAGCATTGTGTAATGATAAATATGACTTACAAATAAGTTATATATTTCAGTTATCTAGTGCTGTGTTCATGACACCCCAAATCATTTTTTTTTTTCCTTGAGATAGGGTCTCAGTCTGTTGTCCAGCCTGGAGTGGCATGGCATCATCAACGCTCACTGCAGCCTTGACCTCCCAGGCTCAAGTGATCCTCCCACCTCAGCATCCTGAGCATCTGGGACTGCAGGTGTGCACCATCATGCCTGCCTAATTTTTTATTTTTTCAGAGACAAGTTCTCACCATGTTTCCCAGGCTGGTCTTGAACACCTGGACTCAATCGATCCTCCCACATTAGCCTCCCAAAGTGTTGGAATTACAAGTGTGAGCCACCACACCTGGCCCAAATCTTATGGTACTTACTTAGCACCATAACAATCATTTGTCACAATTCTGTGGGTTAGGAGTTTAGGTAGGGCTCAGCTGGTTGGTTCTTCTGCTTCATATATAGTTTATCACCTAGAGGCACTCACTTTGCTGTGTTGAGCTGCTACCCGTAATGGTTGAAAACTCCAAAAAAGGTCTCACTCACATGTCTAGGGTCTTAACTGGGGTGTTGGAATGGTCAGAGGCATTCTCTTTCATTACCTTAGTGAGAAGGATTCATATGCTCCCTTTGGATGTAAGGAAAGCTGGGGAATGTGGATCCTGTCTGGGAAGCCACTTCTCAGCTAAAACTGTCATTTATATCATGGAGGGGAAGAATGGATGCCAGCAGAAAGCCAACTAGCCCTGCCATGACCAAAAACATCCTCTTATTGTTTAAGCCAGTTTGAGCTACATAAAAAGTCTGGATTATATAAAAAGAGCTGTTAGATATAAGATGTGAATTTGGACTTGTTTTATCTTTTTCCATTTATATATTTCACAATTTTTGTATTTTTCTTTTAAATATTTTAAATATTTTTTGGTGAAAACAACATATATGCAACATTATTTATATTCTCATATATACATGTGCATTTACCATGTATATCACGTATATGAGAGAATATGAGTAGAAACATTATATATATGTGTATATAATACAGTTTCACCTATGAATAATTTTAAAGGAAACTCACATGTTAACAATAAACTAAATCAGGAAATAAAACCATGCCACACCTAGAAATCCAGGAATGTTCCTTCTTAACCCAGATTTCCCTCGCCTCACTGAAGGTAACCCCTTTTGTGACTTCTAGTTTCCCTTCTCTTCCCTTTCCCTTCCCTTCTCTCCCCTCCACTCCCCTCCCTGCCCCTCCCCTCCTTTCCCTTCTCTTCTTTCTTTTTTTTTTTTTTTGAAACAGGGACTTTCTCTGTCACCCAGGCTGGAGTGCAGTGGGATAATCTCAGCTCACTGCAGCCTCAACCTCCTAGGCTCAAGTGATCCTCCTGCCTCAGCCTCCTGAGTAGCTGGAACTACAGGCATGCACCACCACGACCTGTTAGTTGTTTATTTATTTATTTATTTATTTTTTGTAGAGATGGGGTTTTGCCATGTTGCTTAGGCTGGTCTTGAACTCCTGGGTTCAAGTGATCTGCCATCTTAGCCTCCCAAAGTGCTAAAACTACAGGACAGAGTCACTGTACCCAACCTTGGCTAGTCATTTCTTTGCTTTCTTTGTTGTTTTATCTACTAGGAATGCAATCATAAAGAATATGGTATAGTCTTTCCCACTTTTGAACTTTATGTAAATGGAATCATAGTTATTCATTTGTGTATTGCTGCTTTTGCTCAATATAATCTATCTATCATCTATCTAACATCTATCTCTCATCTATCTAACATCTATCATCTATCTATCTAACATCTATCTCTCATCTATCTATCTATCTATCTATCTATCTATCATCTCTGTCTATCTGAGATTCACCTGTGTTGATGCAGGTAAGGATAGTTTACTCATTTTGATTGCTCTATGGCAGTGAGTGTTAAAATTGAGTGTGCATCAGAAAACCCAGGAAACTTGTTAAAACACATGTTCCAGGGTCCATCCCTAGAGTTTCTGATGTATTTGATCTGGGATAAGGCCTGAGAATTTGTGTTTCTAACAACTCCCCAGGTGATGCTGGCATGTGGGAGCCGCACTTTGAGACCTGCTGCTCTGTAGTATTCTCTTGTACAAATAAACCACCCTCTATTTATCCAAGTACTGGTCAGGGGCCTATGAATGGTGCAGTGGCGCATTCTCTCTCGGCTCACTGCAACCTCTGCCTCCTGGATTCAACCGATTCTCTTGCCTCAGCCTCCCGAGTAGCTGGGGCTACAGGTGTGTACCACTACACCCGGCCAATTTTTTTTTTTTTTTTTTTTTTAGTAGAGATGGGGTTTCATCATATTGGCCCAGGCTGGTCTTAAACTCCTGACCTCCCTCAAGTGATCTGCCTGCCTTGGCCTCCCAAAGTGCTGGGAGCCACCGCGCCTGGCCAAACATGATTTTCTAGCTTACACACCTAGAACAGAATTGCTGGGTCCAGAGCATGCGTATCTTTAACTTTAGAAGATAACATGGAATTATTTTCTTAAGTTTGCTTCTTCTGTTTACTCTCATATTAGAAGTCTAAGAGAGTTTTCATGATTGCCCATATTTTTAATCTTTTAAATAGAAAACATGGCAGATGTGAAACAGTATCTTATTGTGGTTTTCATTTGCGCAGACCTGATTACTAAGGAGGTTGACCATCTTTTCACGCATGCATTGACTGCTGGGGTTTCAGCAGGGGCTGTCTGTGTATGATGCAAGGGAGTGTCAGGTTTCTTTTCGTTCTAGGTGAGCAGGCAGTTGTCACAGCACCTCTGCCATGCAACCATTCTTCCCCACCATGAGGCACCCCATCTCTCTCTCTCTCTCTTTTTTTTTGAGACCGTGTTTCACTCTTGTTGCCCAGGCTAGAGTGCAGTGGCGCGATCTCGGTTCATCGCAACCTCCGCCTCCCGGATTCAAGTGATTCTCCTGCCTCAGTCTGAGTAGCTGGGATTACAGGCATGCACCATCACGCCCGGCTAATTTTTCAGTTTTTTTTAGAGATTGGGTTTTACCATGTTGCCCAGGCTGGTCTCCAACTCCTGGGCTCAAGTGATCTGTCCCCCTCAGCCTCCCAAAGTGCTGGCTGCACCAGGCCAACCAGACTATTCTTAGTCTTTTTTTTTTTTTTTGGACAGTCTCGCTCTGTTGCCCAGGCATGGCTCATTGCAGCCTTGACTTTCGGGCTCAGGGGATCCTTCCACCTCAGCCTCCTGAGTAGCTGGGACTACAGGCGTGTGCCACACCCAGTTAATTTTTGTTACTATTTATAGATACGGGGTCTCCCTATTTTGCCCAGGCTGGTCTCAAACTTTTGGGCTTATGTGATCCTCCTGCCTCGACCTCAGCCCAACTATTCTCATCTGGGTGTGTGGAAACCGGCAGCTAGCTGCTTCCAGGATCGCTGGTCAGTGCAGTTCTCTCTTATCTCTGCTGAAAGTCCTCTTTCCCTGAGGCTGTTTTTAATGAATAGTCTGTAAGCTTAAGGAAAGCTGTAATTATACTCAAGCAAACAAAATGTTTCTTTAGTGTAGACTCAGTACTGTTATATCAGCACCCACCCCTCCTAGAAACAGCCCAGAGAGCTGCCTTGCCCCTTCTGCCATGTGAGGATGGAACAAGATGGCACCATCTGTAAACCAGGAAACAGGCCCTCCCCCAGACTGAATCTGCTGGCACCTCGATCCTGGACTCCCGGCATCCAGAATTGGGAGAAATAAATTCCTGTTGTCGATAAGCCACTCAGCGTACGGTATTCTGTGACAGCAGCCCAAATGGACAAAGATGTGCACTTTCGTGTTTTCTTCTTTTTTTGAGACAGAGTTTCACTCTTGTCGCCCAGACTGGAGTGCAATGGTGCGATCTCGGCTCACCACTATCTCCGCCTCCTGGGTTCAAGCGATTCTCCTGCCCCAGCCTCCCAAGTAGCTGGGATTACAGGCATGCACCACCATGCCAGGCTAATTTTGTATGTTTAATAGCGACGGGGTTTCTCCATGTTGGTCAGGCTGGTCTCGAACTCCTGACCTTAGGTGATCAGCCCGCCTCGGCCTCCCAAAGTGCTGGGATTATAGTCATCTGCCACCAAGCCCGGCTAATTTTTGTATTTTTTTAGAGAAGGGGTTTCACTATGTTGGCCAGGCTGGTCTCGAACTCCTGGCCTCCAGTGATCCACCCACCTCCGCCTCCCAAAGTGCTGGGATTACAGGCACGAACCACTGCACCCAGCCCCAGTGCACTTTAGAATCATCCTGTCAAGTTCCACGATCAACCTGTTGGGGTTTTTATTGGGTGTATGACTATCAGTGAGCAACATGGTTTATTGGGAATTTGGTGGTTGTTGTTTGTAAAAACAAAAACAAAAAACAAAACAAAAAAACAGGCTGGGTACAGTGGGTGGCTCTAGCCTATAATCCCAGCACTTTGGGAGGCCTAGGTAGGAGGGTTGCTTGAGCTCAGGAGTTCAAGACCAGCCTGGACAACATAGTGAGACTGTATCTCCACAAACATTTTATAAATTAGTTGGGTGTGGTGACTCATGCTTGTAGTCCCAGCTGCTCAGAGCGGTGGGATGGGAGGACTGCCTGAGCCCAGAAGTTACGAGGTTCTAGTGAGCTATGATAGTGACACTGCACTCCCGCCTGGGTGACAGAGCAAGACCTTGTCTCAAATAAAATAAAACAAAAACAAAACAACAAATGGATGCTAGATTTTAGCCAATACTCCGTCTATTGTGGGGGAGGTTTTCCCCGTCATCTATATTCTTCTCGCTCTTCCCAGTTGAGGGCGCTGGGTGTTGGAAGGACAGCAGGAGGAAGTGGCTCTCCTGCTGTTTTTGTTCTGAACGGAGATGGTCAGCATGGGTGATGGTACTTTCGGTGCACATGATTTTTCTACAGCCTGGCAGCGCTGGGGATAACATTTCCATAGTCTTTATTTTTTTCTGAGACAGGGTCTTGCTCTGTTACCCTGGTTGGAATTAGTGACATGATCATGGCTCACTGAAGCCTCAACCCCCCGGGCTCAAGTGATCCTCCCACGTCAGCCCCCAGAGCAGCTGGGACCACAGGTGCACGCCACCACGCTCGTCTAAAACATAGTTTTTGTAGAGATGGGGTCTCACCATATTTCCCAGGTTGGTCTGGAACACCTGGGCTCAAGCGATCCTCCCGCCTAGGGCTCCCAATGTGTTGGGATTTCAAGCATGAACCACCATGCCTGGC
Organism: Theropithecus gelada; assembly: GCF_003255815.1. Classification (NCBI taxonomy): domain Eukaryota; kingdom Metazoa; phylum Chordata; class Mammalia; order Primates; family Cercopithecidae; genus Theropithecus; species Theropithecus gelada. The sequence continues at coordinate 6,250,895 of NC_037672.1, forward strand.
CTCCATAGTCTTCTTTTTGTTTTTGTTTTTTTGGGACAGAGTCTCGCTCTTGTCACCCAGCCTGGAGTGCAGTGGCGCGATCTCCTCTGCCTCCCAGGTTTCAGTGATTGATTCTCCTCCTCAGCCTCCCGAGTAGCTGGGACTACAGGCGCATGCCACCATGCCCAGCTAACTTGTATTGTTAGTAGAGATGGAGTTTCACCATGTTGGCCAGTCTGGTCTTAAACTACTGACCTCAAATGATCCGGCTGCTTCGGCCTCCCAAAGTGCTGGGATTAAGGCATGAACTACTGTGCCCAGCCTTCATAATCTTCTTGACACAGAAACCAAGCCCCATGCAGCCCACATGCTCTAAAGGGCTCTTGCCTCACCCCCTGAGCCCCAGCCTCCCACTGCACATCCATGCCACTGGTGGCTGCTCACCTGACCCCACAGGGGTGGCTTATTGCTTGGTCAGCAGCTCCAGCCCAGCTCCTGTCTGGCCAAACCAGAGAATGTCTTTGCTGTCTAGTGGCCAAACTGCACATTGTCCAAAAAGGTCTGAATCCTTCCAAGCTGGTCCTTTTTGGGTACTTTCCTTCAGCCCTAGAGTACCATATAATTTCCTACATCTCATAGTTCACTCTTTAAAACGGTTTAGGCTGGGCACAGTGTCTCATGCCTGTAATCCCAGCACTTTGGGAGGCCAAGGCAGGTGGATCACCTGAGGTCAGGAGTTTGAGACCAGTCTGGCCAACATGGTGAAACCCTGTCTCTACTAAAAACATAAAAATTAGCTGATGCAGTGGTGCACCTGTAGTACCAGATACTCGGGAGGCAGAGGCTGGAGAATTGCTTGAACCCAGGAGGTGCAGGTTACAGTGAGCTGGGATCATGACACTGCACTCCAGCCTGGGCGACAGAGTGAGATTCTGTCTCGGGGGGAAAAAAAAAAGTTTTAAAATTGAGATATAATTCACAGACCATAAAATTTATCTTTCAAAGTTAACAATTCAGTGGTTTCTAGTATATTCACAAAGTTGTGCAACCATCATTGCTAATTCCACAATTTCATCATCTTCCAAAGAAACCCCATCCCTGTTAGCTGTCATGCCTCTTCTCTCTTCCTTCAGTCCCTGGCAACCACCAATGTGCTTTGTCTCTTATATACAGATTTGCCTATTCTGGACATTTCACGTAAATAGAATCACACAATATGTTGCCTTTTGTGTCTAGCTTCTTTCACTTAGCGTAATGTTTGCAGGATTCACCCAGGCTGTGGCATGTGTCAGAATGTCCTTCCTTTTTATGGCCAAATAATATTCCATGGTATGGACAGAACATATTTCATGTCTTAATTGACCTGTGGATAGACATTTGGGTTGTTGCTACCATTTGACTTTTGAGTAATGCTGCTATGAACGCAGAAGCACAGGTTTTTTGTGGATGGATGCTTTCAATTCTCTTGGGCATAGACCTGGGAAGGTTACACTTTTATCGATATTAATAGTTCTGACATTGGACATCCCTGCTGTGTGGTTTCGTCTTGTCATGGACTCTGATGGCTGCTGTGCCTTCTCTGCTCAACAGGCGGTGCCCTGAGACACAGGTGGGCGTCTGGGGCTGGAACTCTGGCCCGGTGCTACAGCTTCCTCTCCTGCCCTGTGGCAGAGCCAAGCCCCTTGCAGGCCTGTTGCCAGCATGGGATGAGTCTATGAAAACAGGCGGCAGGCAGTAGGTCCACAGCTACCACTGGCAGCCTGGGCAAACCTGGCAGGGCCTGGACGGCAGATGCGTTTCGGCGCTGCTGTGGGTCTTGTGCTCTGCCTTAGGCAGAACGTCCTGGGTTTGTCTTTTGTGAGTGAATGACACATGAGCATGCCAAATATCCTTTACTTGACAGAAGAGGAGAGGGCTGGCTTGAGTGTGGGAGGGGAAGAACCTGGATCTTGTAATGTAATTTTTATTTCAAAAAATTAGGGACAAAACCCCAAATATGACCATTTCCTGCCATTCGCCTGCAGATGAGCAGCTGACTCCCGTCCCTCCACGCTGCTTTTCCCTGTCCTGGGTCTGTTCGGTTACATGGAGTTCCTGGGGGTAGCCCTGGGGACGGGGCATCTGCCCAGGGCTCACTGCTGTTGAAAGTGAACGAAGAATGTCCGGATTTCCTTTGGGTGGACAGTGATGATGGGGCCTCCTGGTGGCCTCGAGGGAAAGGTGGTGTCACCTAGGGGAACAGAGGTGATCTGTTCAGTGTGGCCCAGGATGCCTCCTCCCAGCCTCCCTCTCACCACGCTGCACCTGTCTACAGTCTGCTGTGGCTCCCAGCCTCCCTCTCACTCCCCTTGCACCTGTCTAGTCTGCTGTGGCTCCCAGCCTCCCTCTCACCACACTGCACCTGTCTACAGTCTGCTGTGGCTCCCACTGTGGCAATGGCCTGTGGCATCCCCTTCTGCCAGGACTCCTGTGGGTCTCTTGCATTCTGCCCACCCCGAGGGCAATTCATAGATTGATCCTGGCCCTAGTGGCCTCACTTCCTCATAGGTGTTGCACTCAAAGCCCAAAAGCTTTCTGAGACCATCTGGTGAGTCTGCCCTTGCCTCACCAGGCTCCCCTGAAGGCATGCCCTGGGGTTGGGCTTCAATCTTGGGAGGCAGCCGTTCACTTATCTATCATTCATCCATCTTCCTTCCTTCTTTCCAACCATCATCTTCCCTCCCTCCCTCCCTCCCTCCGTTCCTCCCCTCCTTCCTCCCACCACCAACTGAGCGTGCACCAGGCACCCGCCACCATGCTGTGTGTAGTAGACAACAGGAGCTGCACAGGACAGAAGAAACTCCCGGGGCCAGGAGAGTGGCGGAGGCACTTGGCCTGACTGGGGACTCTGGGGAGGTCTCCTGGGGAGCTTGAGCAGGTGCTGGCCAGAGTGAATGGGACCTGTGCGTCCCAGGCAGAGGGCATGGTGCGGACAGGGACTGGAGGCTGGAAGCCGCCTGTAGTGCAGGAACTCACAGTGGCATACACCGTGTGAGGCACAGATGGGCTGACGGGCTGAGGTCAGCAGGGCCAAGGTGGGCAGAAGCCCCTGGGCGCCTGGCTCTCTCACCCAGGGCACAAGCAGGGTGTGTGGTCTGCGTGTGCACATGTACAAGTGCACACACACGCCTGTGTGGAGCCCTGGCAGGCAGAGACTAACACAAAGCCTTAACCGACTGTGGTAGATTTGGGAGGGCTGCAGGTGCAGAGCGGGAAAGCAGCCTCTCGAGGTCGCACAGGCCGGGACAGGCAGATGGTTGGATGTGCACAGGGTCTGACTAGCTCCTGAGCCTAGCCGGAAGTCCTGGGTAGGGAGCTGAAGCGGGGGTCCCCAAACCTCTGCGGCGGCCAGGCCCCGTCCTCCAGCTCCAGCGGTGCAGCATGCCCACATCCCAGGTCCCTGTGAGCGAGCGCTCCTCCACTGCCACCAGGGACCCCAGCGCCTGCAGCACAGCCTGCAGGGAGACGAGCAGAGGGACGGTGAGCTGCACGAAGCCCTGGATCTGAGCAGAGAACCAAGACAGCAGCAGGGTGGATACGCCAGGAACTCGGTGTCCTCAGGGCACCAGCCCCTGCCTTAGTGCCTGACACAGCTCCCTCATCTGCTCCTCACAGCACATCTCCGAGGACAGCACTGGCCGTGTACTTTACAGATGAGGACACTGAAGCGGAGGTGCGTGCTTCACCAGGTGGCCGAGCTGGAGGAGCAGCCCGGGAGGTGTGGCATTTTGAGCTGCTCGCCCCATGCAGAGTCCTCCTCTCCTCACATTGCTCAGGTGGCCCCATTTCCAGTCCAGGGAGGAAGCCAGTCAGAGTTACTCCAACCCCCTTTCCCAACAGGCCTTGTCCCAGCCTCCCTTACAGCTAGGGGAGGCCGGAGGCCCTCAGGGGTCTGGAAAAGTCTGTGGAGCAGGAGGGGTGGGGGTGGTTCTTGGAGAAGCTTCTGTGTGCTGATGGAGACAGAGAGAGAGAGAGAGAGAGAGAGAGAGAGAGAGAGAGAGAGAGAGACAGCCACTCTAGGGCAAAGCCTTTCTGGCCACTACCGCCCAGCCCCACCCTGCCTTGAAATTTGCTCATGAGGAAGGTCTGTGCCATCCTGTGACCGCAAACAAGCAGATGGCAAAAGACAAACAGCCAGTGTGCCGGCGATGGCGGGAAGACGCCAGTGACCAGGCCCACAGTGACAGTGCTGGGGGTCCACCCGGACATGCTCTTTGGGTGAGAAAACACTCTGTCCTCTGTTCCAAGCACATCTGTTAAGTGTTTTGTGACCTGCAGCCAAACTAACTGCATTCCTAACTCAATGATCTTTCCACCCCGCCACCGTCCACATCGCGAAGGGAGTCATGGTCCATCCCAACCGTCTCCTACTCTCAGGGCCTTGGTACTTTTATCTGTGAAACAGGGGAGCATAGATGACCAACTTCCAGGTCCCACGCCGGCCTCCTGGCTCCCCAGGGCAGGCTGGCCGCCATGGTACCCGCCATGGCCCGGACCTGCTCTCAGGCAGGCCAGGGACTGTGAGGAAAGGGACGCCCGCTCCTCTGAGGCGAGGATCATGAAAGAGGAGGTGGGGGGTCTAGGAAGACATCATGGCGAAAAGGTCTTGGGGCTTCTCTGGATTCCCCCGAAGACTCAGATGTCGAAGGAGGCCCAAGGCAGAAACACAGAGATTCACAGAAATTCACAGAAATTCTCCACGAGCAGGAAATGAAATAGAAAGAATGCAAACTGGGGAAGAAATGAGGTGACTTAGGTGGCGCCTTCTTGGGAGGGCGCGTGGGCAGGCCAGGTGGCGGAAGCCTCGCCTGATGGTGGGGCCAAGAGAGCAACACCAGCCAAGAGAGGAACCTGGAAGGGGCCGAGGCCTGGGGGCCCTGACACTCCATGAGGCCCCTTAGTGCCAGGGCCTGTCAACAACCTTCTGGGCAAAGAACTCTCACCTCTCCCCATTTTACATGGGGGGAAACTGAGGCCCAGAGGCATGGGGTGCCTGAGACTTACCTGTAGAGCGGCCTGTGGACCCTGGATTGTCTGACTCTAAGCCACCTCTCAAAGCAACTCTATGGAGAATCTGTTTTGTTTTTCGGATTACACAGATGATGTCTGTGTTTTAAAAGTTTTACTACAGAATAAATAAAAAATAAATAAAATGCAGGCCACTCACGCCTGTAATCCCAGCACTTCAGGAGGCCGAGACAGGCAGATTGCTTGAGGCCAGGAGTTCGAGACCAGCCTGGGCAACACAGCAAGACCCTGTCTCTACTAAAAATAAAGAAATAGGCTGGGCGTGGTGGCTCATGCCTGTAATCCCAGCACTTTGCGAGGCCGAAATGGGTGGATCACCTGAGGTCAGGAATTCGTGACCAGCCTGACCAACATGGAGAAACCCTGTCTCTACTAAAAGTACAAAAAAATTAGCCGGGCGTGGTGGCACATGCCTGTAATCCCAGTTACTTGGGGGGCTGAGGCAGGAGAATCGCTTGAACCTGGGAGATGGAGGTTGTGGTGAGCCGAGAGCGTGCCATTGCACTCCAGCCTGGGGGACAAGAGTGAAACTCCGTCTCCAATAAATAAATAAATAAATAAAATAAAAATTAGCCAGCGTGGTGATGCGCCTCTGTGGTCCCGGCTACTTGGGAGGTTGAGGTGGGAGGATCACTTGAGCCAGGGAGGCAGAGGTTGCAGTGAGCTGAGATTGTGCCACTGTACTCCAGACTGGGCAATAGAGTGAGATCCTGTCTCTCTCACACAAAAAACCCCTCAAAAAACAGGCCAGTTGAAATACCTGACAAACCCAGAAGACCACAAAGAAGGGCGGGGCGGGGCCCATACTGGCGTCCATTTGGGAGGATGCCCTCGTGGATCTCTTTGCCAAGGCAGTTTCTTGGGGCCACATCTAGGGTTTGCTTCCCTGGCTCATGGTCTGGATGGGGGTGGGGAAGTTCACCTCCAGATTCACTGTCACTGGCTGAGACAGGACTGGGTCCTCGCCCACTTCATACAGGTGGTGGAGCCGCAGCAGGACACGGCGGAGGTCAGCCTGGGCTTCCCCTCGATGGCCTTTGGGGACAGAAGAAAGGTGGCAGTGAAGACCCTCATCAACCAACCCCAATGCCCCTGGTCATTACCCGCTGCTTTACACACTCAGCTCCATTTCCTATCCTTAACCTCCTCGATATGGCTTGGCTGTGTCCCCACCCAAATCTCATCTTGTATTGTAGCTCACATAATTTCCACGTGTCGTGGGAGGGACCTGGTGGGAGGTAATTGAATCATGGGGGCGGATCTTTCCTGTGCTGTTCTTGTGATAGTAAGTCTCATGAGATCTGATGATTTTGTAAAGGGCAGTTCCCCTGCACACACTCTCTTGCCTGCCACCATGTAAGACATGCCTTTGCTCCTCATTTGCCTTCTGCCATGATTATGAGGCCTCCCCAGCCACGTGGAACTGTGAGTCCATTAAACCTCCTTTCTTCATAAATTACCCAGTCTTGGGTATGTCTTTATGAGGAGCATGAGAACAGACTAATACGCTCCCTGTGAGACAGCTGACATGGCCCCTACTCGACAAGGAAACAAAGGCTCAGAGAGGGGCAGTCACCTGCCTGAGGCACACAGCTGGGGTGTGGCAGAGGGAGGATTCCCACCCAGGTCTAGCCGACTGTAAGGCTGCCCACCATGACACCAGCTGCAATGTTTCCATCCTCGTCCACTATTGTGGGCATGATGGGGCATCTCCTCAAATACTCCAGTCTCTCATACCTTGTCTCCCTTTGAAGTCGGGGGAGGCTGCGTGGCCTCTGTGGCCAATGCAAGGTGAGCTGAAGTAACGCAGTACTTCCTGGCAGAAGCTTTTTCCTGCCTTGGTGAGAGAGGAAGCACGTGCTGCAATGCAAACTCCATCAGCGGGGGGCCTGGTGGCCACAGCAAGAAAAACCTTCCTGCTAACCCCATTGGATGCACAGCATTGGGGAGAAATGAATGTATACTGTTAAGACCGTGGCATTTGGGGCTCTTCGTTACTGCAGCATACACCAGCCGCCCTGACTGATATAATGCTGTCATTTGCCATGAGATGTATGTGATCTCCTGTTCCATCCCCGACCTTCCCACTCAGAAAGGCTCATTGCCATTGCTCCCGTTTTACAGATGGGAAGACTGAGGCTCAGAGGAAAGCACTCAGTTCAAGGTCCTGGAGAGAGGACCTGGTTAACACAGGTGCTTCCTAAACCCTGGCTGGTAGAACCTCAGCTCTGTAGCTATGCCTCAGAGCTGACTGAATCAATCTGTCTCGGATTAGAACTGAGGCATCAGTATTTAAAAAAAAAAAAAAATTTGGCAGGGTGTGGTGGCTCACACCTGTAATCCCAGCACTTTGGGAGGCCAAGAAGGCCTGCTGTCAGGAGTTCGAGACCAGCCTGGCCAACACAGTGAAACCTGTCTCTATTAAAAATACAAAATTACAAAAATTAGCTGGGCATGCTGGTGAGCACCTGTAATCCTAGCTACCAGGGAGGCTGAGGTAGGAGAATTGTTTGAACCTGGGTGGTGGAGGTTGCAGTGAGCCAAGATCGCACCACTGTACTCCAGCATGGGCAACAGGGTGAGACTCTGTGTCAAAGAAAAAAACCATTTTTTTTAAGAGACAGGGTCTCGCTCTGTTGCCCAGGCTGGAGTGCAGTAGCATCATCACAGCTCACTGCAGCCTTGAACTCCTGGCCTCAAGTGATCCTCTCACCTCAGCCTCCTGAGTAGCTGGGACCACAGGCATGCATCCCCACACCCGACTCATTTTTTAATTTTTGTGTAGAGACAGAGTCTAGCTATGTTGCCCAGGCTGGTCTCGAACTCCTGGCCTGAAGTGATCCTGCTACCTCGGCCTTCCAAAGTGCTGGCATTACAGATGTGAGCCACCTCGCCTGGCCCATTTTTAAGAAGCTATCACGGGGCTGTGGGGTAGCTGGTTTTCAGAATGGCACAGGGAAATGGCTGCCCAAGGTCACAAAAGCCAAGAGGTTTGTGAAAGTGCTTCCATATCTCCTGGTGTGGTGGTGAGGGCCAGGGAAGACCTGCTGTGTCCTGCACAGCAGAATGGTGGGGGATCCCATTTCACAAGGGGGCTGCAGGTGCCTGGGAAAGCAGGCTCAGGCACACGCCACCACGCCCAGTGAACTTTTCTATTTTTATTTTTATAGAGACAGGGTCTTCCTATGCTGCCCAGGCTGGTCTTGAACTCCTTGGCTCAAGCAATCCGCTTGCCTCGGATTCCCTAAGTGCTGGGATTCCAGGTGTGAGCCACTGCGCACCACCCTTTTCCTCCTATTCTTAATTCTGCAGGTGTGCCAGGCCTTGGGGGCTTAAGGATGGCCGAGGCATAGTCCGACCCTGCCTTTCGGCTGCTCACACTGTAGAGTGGGCAGAGAAGGTGCAGCTGAGGCTCTGGCAACAGGACAAGTCGGTTCCCAGCAGGTGTTGCTCCCTCGGGGAGCGCCCCCCCCCGGTCATGCTGTGCAGGGGGATTCCTCTTGTCCTTGTCATTACTGCCTTGTGACTTGACTGCTTCCCCTCTAGACCAAGCACTCAGAGAGCTGGGACCTTGCCCACCTTGGTCACTGCTCATTCCCCGGAGCCTGGCACGAGATGTGCTGTTGAATGAGTGAGTGGAAGCTCCCAACAGTTAGGCTGCCTAAGCTCAGAGGATGAGTGGAAATTTGGGTGTTTGGGGGCTCCAGGAGGAAGCAGGACTGGCAGGCACCCCTGAGGGTCAGGGGGACTTTAACTAGTTCCTTAGTCTCAGTTGCGGATGGCGGGCTGAGACGGATCCACTCAGAATGGGCTGGGGTCACAGGGCTGGGGGCCAGGCCTGCCTTGCCTCCAGCTTGCCAAGTGACTGATCACTGACTCTCCCTGGGCCTCACTCTCCCCATATGCCAGATAAGAAACCAGGTGACCCTGCAGAGCCACGATAGCTCTAAGGTGAGCCCCTGTCTGGTGGTGGGCCCGGAAGCCTGGTTGACTCAGGGAGGAACGAGCGGGTCTGAGACCCCAGGGCACCTGCCTCACCTTTCCGGAGACTCTGAGCGTGCTCCGTGTGGTTGGAGCTGTAGCGCCAGCCAGGGATGCTCAGGATCTGCAGATGAAGATTAGGGGGCAGCGTCACAGCCTCTTGCTGCTGGGGTCCTGGGAGCTTTGGCGCAGTCCCTGCAAGGCAGATGGACAGAGTGAGGAGAGGGTTTGGGGCTCAACTCCTCCTCCTGGCACTCAGAGCTCTGCACATGACATGCCCCTGCCCCTGCTAGCCACCTCCCATGCATCCTTGTGGGTAGCCTACCCCGCTCCAGCCCGAAGTGTCTGTGCTCCCAATGCCCCAGGCTTCCACTTCCCTGCCTTTGCTCAGACCATAGAGCTTAAGAGCTGGGAGGACCCTGACTCTCCTCAGCCTAGCCATCTCAAACTAGAGACGAGGAAAGAAAGCCCAGAGGGAACAAAACTTATTCAAGATAACACGGCAAGTTCATTCACAGCCCTCTTTTCTCTTTCCTGCCTTCTTTCCTTCCTTCCTTCCTCCTCCCTCTTCCTTCCTTCCTTCCTCCTCCCTCCCTCTTCCTTCCTTCCTTCCTTCCTTCCTTTTTCCTTCCTTCCTTCTCCCTCCTCCTCCCTCCCTCCCTCTCTCTCTCTCTCTCTCTCTCTCTCTCTCTCTTCTTTTCCCCTTCCCTTCTCCTTCCTTCCTTCTTTCTAGATAGGGACTTGCTCTGTCACCCAGGCCAGAGTGCGGTGGTGCAATCACAGCTCACTGCAGTCTCAAACTCCTGAGCTCAAACTGTCCTTCCACCTCAGCCTCCCAAGTAGCTGGGACTATAGGCCACCACCCTGGCCAAATTTTAAAAAATGTTTTGTAGAAACAGGGTCTCACAGGCTGGTCTTAAACTCCTGGGCTTAAGTGATCCTCCCTCCTTGGCCTCCCAAAGTGCTGGGATTACAAGTGTGAGCCACCATGTCTGGCCAGAGCCCTGTTTTCTACTCAAGATCTGGGATGCCAGTTCCACCCGTTTTGTCATCTACTGGTCTCTCTGCTCAGAAGGCACCTGGCCCCTACTCCTTCCAAGTCTAGATGTTCAGTTGGAGCTACCATCTTCTTCTTTTTTTTTTTTTTTTTTTTTTTTTTGAGACGGAGTCTGGCTCTGTGGCCCAGGCTGGAGTGCAGTGGCCAGATCTCAGCTCACTGCAAGCTCCGCCTCCCGGGTTCACACCATTCTCCTGCCTCAGCCTCCCGAGTAGCTGGGACTACAGGCGTCCGCCACATCGCCCAGCTAGTTTTTTGTATTTTCAGTAGAGACAGGGTTTCACTGTGTTAGCCAGGATGGTCTCGATCTCCTGACCTCGTGATCCACCCGTCTCGGCCTCCCAAAGTGCTGGGATTACAGGCTTGAGCCACCGCGCCCGGCGTAAGCTACCATCTTCTTACAATACCCCAGGCCATGCTGATTGGTTCAGGTATGGGCCACCTGACCCCAGCAGGACCAATCAGAATCTTTCCCCGGGACTTTTGCTCTGGGAACTGGAAAGTCCAAGTCTTAGGTCCTTTTGAGTGGGGAAGGCAGAGCTGTTCTTTGAGGGCAGCCCCAGAGCTGTTCAGAGTCACATCCCAGGTGGGAGGTGAAGGAACGTCTGCAGACAGAGAGAAGTGCAGGTGAGAGATGCACAGGGACAGCCTCACGAGGGCTCCAGGCCCTGAGGCCCAGTTCCACCCCGCCCTTCCCTTGGTTATGTGGGCCTCACCATGCACTCTCCTTGGGGGCTCAGCTACTTCATGTTGGGTTTCCCTTACTTGCAACCAACAGAGATCAGAGTGAGGCCAGGTGGGATGGGGCTGACGACAGCCATGGGGCTTTCTCAGACACAGCCTCATCTCCTTTTGCAGGAAAAGCCCCGGCTACCCAGAAGGAACCACTGACTGGTCTGGGAGCAGAACCTGATGCTGCTAGACCAATCGGATTTCCTCTTCTGGGAATCTGCAGCATGGGAACCAGAGGCAGCTCAATGGCAGTCCTGGGAGACAAGGCTGTGAGCCTCTGCTCCTGAGGTGCCCAGAGCTGCCCTGCCCCGTGCCTGTCTGGACCTTGTGTCCAGCTCCTCCTTAGATTCCATAAGCTTCTCCAGGCTCTGCCCAAATAGCTGCCCCTTTAGGCTCTGTTACTTCCAAAGAACCTTAATTGACACCCCCGGACCTGATCCCTGACCTCCTCCCAGCTGTGGTCTCACACTCCTCCACACCCACGAAACACCAGGCCCTCTATGGCACGGCTCCCTCTCCACCCTGAATCCTGGCTCTATACGAACACACCTCCCCTGTCCAACAGCCCAGGAAAACTCTCCTGGGTCAGGGGCTGCTCTTCTGCATCTCCGGTGTGTGGCACAGGCACCCTGCAAGTGCTCAGTGTATGCTTGTTGCATGGGTGGGTGACAGCCTGCCTGCTTGCTACTGTCCTGGGAAGGTTCTGGCTCTAAAACCAAAGCAGGGAAGCACATGCTAATCAAAACCTCCATAGGTGAGCAGAAAAATAAAAGAGTTTAAAGATTGGTGAGAATGACAGCAAATTGTATCTAGGTCTTGCAGCTCCAAAAGACTATCTTTAAATGTAATCATTGTTTAATGTTTCTCATGTTCTGCTACTTTATAGAGACACAGAACTACATGGTCGTTGATCTGATCCACAGAAGCCTTGGTGGAGGTACAGAATAAGTCCTTCAGATTAGACTATAGATTAGGAATACCCCCACCTGGTGACAGCACACCTAGATTCAGACCAAAATTGTCTTTTATTTTTATTTTTGAGACAGAGTCTTGCTCCGTCACCCAGGCTGAGGTGGAACGGCACAATCTCAGCTCCCTGCAACCTTTGCCTCCTGGGTTCAAGTGATTCTCCCGCCTCAGTATTCCGCGTAGCTGGGAGTACAGGCATGCACCACCACGCCAGGCCAACAAACCAGTCTTTTAAATGCTAAGCCTCCAGACCTAAAGTGACATGGTGGCATAATGTCATGTTAAGAAAGGAAAAGATACATCAGAGAAGAAAATGGAGAAGACACAGGGAAGAGGCATATGGTGAAATGGGTGAGTCCCAGCTCTGTACCTACTAGTTGTATGACCTTAAGTGAGCCACTGTTTGCCCTCAGTTTGCCCATCTGTTAAATCAGGGGCTTGGACTAGAGGTCCCTGAGGTCCCTTCTGCCCAAAAGCGGCCCAGATTCATGAGGGCACAGGCCCCTCCCAAGACCCGCCCTGGCCTGGCTGGTGCTGGGGCCGTGATGACGTTACTCTGAAAGGGCACCCCTTACCGGCCAGGTCTCCGAACAGCACCACGGGCCTGTGCTGCAGGGCCACTGCACTCCTCTGGCGCAGAGCAGCGGTGAGGGACCAGGACCCCAGCAGAAGCCAGAGCACTGGGTGGACGACTGAGGTGTCGTTCAGCGTGAGGTTGTAGCCCAGGTCCCAGTCGAAGTTGTTCCACAGCCGCCGGTGGAGCATGACCTGCGGGAAGGCATTGTCCGAGAGGCCCGACTTGCACCTGGGCATGCCTGTGGGGGGCCACGAGGGGCTGCTGCGGGACAGACCATGCCTCCTACCTCCACCTGCCCATTCTCTTGGCTGGAGATGCCATGTGCCCGCTCTGACAGCAACACGAGCCTGCTTTCGTCATCCTCCATGAAGGCCGACTGAACCATGGGGTAGTAATTCTGCAGAGAGAAACGTCCCCAGGAGGGCGATTGGGGCAAAGGACAAGGTAGGTCAGGCATCACCTTCTGGCCATCCCAGCTAGTGCTCCCAACAGGCACAGCAGCAGCGTGGGGCCAGGACCCTGACTTTGGACCCTGAACAGACCGGGGTTCAGACACCAGCTCTGTGGCTTCCGAGCATACGGCCCAGCTGGCGTGGGTGCAGGCCCCGGGCAAGCCCTGGCCAAGTATCATCTCATGGATCCTCACAATGACCCTTTGATGAAGCAGCCATTTTACAGGAGAGGAAACTGAGGCACAAGCCAAGGCACATACCATTCTTGTCTGTGGTAGCACCAGAACTCAGACACCAGTCTGACTCACGGCCTGCACGCTCAAGCCCTGAATGGGCAGACACACAGGCTTTAAAAGAATTCTCTGGAGGCCGGGTGCAGTGGCTCACGCCTGTGATCCCAGCACTTTGGGAGGCCTAGGCGGGCGGATCATCTGAGGTCAGGAGTTCGAGACCAGCCTGGCCATCATTGTGAAACCCCATCTCTACTAAAAATACAAAAATTAGTTGGGCATGGTGGCAGGCGGCTGTAGTCCCAGCTACTCGGGAGGCTGAGGCCGGAGAATGGCATGAACCTGGGAGGCGGAGCTTGCAGTGAGCTGAGATCCGGCCACTGCACTCCAGCCTGGGCGACAGAGCGTGACTCCGTCTCAAAAAAAAAAAAAAAAAAAAAAAAAAAAGGAAAAAGACATTCTCACTGGAGGTCTCTACTGGCCTCTACTGGCCTCCACTGCTACAAGTTGATGCTTAATGGGTCCAGGAAAGGCGCCATCGGGAGTGTGCCTTGTGGGCATCGCAGGGCATACCCGGGCAATGCTGTTGTTCACATAGGAAAGGTAGGGCCTCCGCTGCATCTGGTAGCCGTTGTTGTCTGAGTAGATGACCTGCTGGTTGTTTAGGCTGGTGCTGGTCCTCAGGACAGCCTCGCGGTTCAGCTCCAGGGGGCCGGCTCGGTACTCCTGCTCTATCCGGTGGCAAAGCAGCTCCCCGTCATGGCCCTGAGGCATATGGGTAAGCCGGGAGCGGATTGCATATGTGTAATTCTGTGCTGTCATGTTCCTAGAGGAGAAGGGAGCCTCAGTAAGTAAAGCTCCAGGAACCTTCTAGATGCTTCCTTTTTGCTTCCCTTCCTTCACGTGGGCAGGGTGGGCAGAGCAGGGTAGGGCTGAAAGGCAGGGAGCCTTCTTGGGTCATGTGGACAATAGCACCGCCCAGGACCCGGAGCAGCTGGGAGCAGTCCGGTTCTCCGACGCCGCAGGGCTGCCATGCCGGGCCTGCCTTACATCTGCTCTGATCATGGAAGAACAGGTGCTCTGTGGGCCCTAGGGTCTGTGGGTCTCTCTCCCAGCTCTGAACTTAGCTCCCGACCAGTGTGACGTAGCGCACGCAAATGCAACCAGCATGTAGATGCCAGAGCAATTCATTTCTTCATCAAACCACATGTCAAACACGGCCCAGGAGCTGGGGTTCAGAGCAAAGGCAGACCCTCATTCACTGAGCTGCCTGCATGTGTGCGCTGACTGTGTGCCGGGCTGTGGGGTCACCCCGGGGGGAAGCACCTGTAGAAGTATTGCCGGATCTCAGTCACAAGCTGTCCTGCCACGATCTCCATTTCCACAGCTTCCCACGCAGGCACCGCGGCCTTGCCCGGTGTGAACAGGTAGTTATCGGAAATGGGGCCCTGTTTCACATCCCCGTTGACGTGGTACTCCAGGAACTCCTGGGTCACGCGCACCGTTCGGTTGCTCTGTCTGCAGAGGCAGGAGAGAGAAGATGTCATTCTCATCCTGCACAAAGTTTCACAGACACCGGCTGGCAAGCCTCTCTCTCCAGATGCCATCTGAGCAGCCTGCATAGCACTCACGAGGCCACGCAACTCGGCTCATCTAGAAGCCCTGAGACCCCATCCACAACCCGTGTGGCCTTAGACTCCATCCTGTCCCAGAACAGGTCACAAAGGAGGAGAGGGACAGAGCCTGCAGATAGGAACCGTAAGCTGTCAGCAGAGGGCACCCCCCAAGAGGTGGAACTGGCTCACCCAGGCTGTGGTCTGCAAGTGAAACCAGTGCAGAAATGGGCTTTTGTCACACTGACCCCGAGCTGTCCAGCAGGACACCAATGTGTACCGACCCTATGTCACGGGCCAGAGCCTTCACTGACTTCACCTGGTTAAATTCTCCCAACCCCCACGGGCAGGGACTATTCACCCATCCCACTCCCGAGGCATCCGAGGCTGGAAGTTGTGACATCATGCACCCAAGATCGCACATCTAGGAAGTGTGCAAGCCAGAACTCAAATTCAGCCCCAACTCCCTCCCTTCTATCAGGATGTTTGTGTTAGGACAGAGGATGGGAGAAGAGCAGGAGGGGGTCCAGTGTTTTAATTGTAAAATGCAATCTTTGGCCTAAGCAAGCACACAAGTGATGTATTTGTATCTGAGTCTGGCCTGGCTGTGGGTGGACAGTGAGGTGGATGGCCTCCACTTCTCTGTGGGATCGTGGTGAGGGTGGGGAAGGAAAGCGAGGCAGGCTGAGGAGGGTGCTACTGAGTGCTGGTGGAAGAAGAGAAAGAAAAAAATTGAGGTCTCTGGCTCTGGACCCCTTCCCCACACCGTCCTTTTAAAAAGCTCCCCCAGGGGCCATCAAAAGAGTAAAAAGACAAGCCATGGAATGGAAGGAGGGATTTGCAAATCCTAAATCTGACAAGGGACTTGTAGCTAGAATATATAAAGAACTCTTACAACTCAATAACAAAAGACAAGCCGATTTAAAAATAGGCAAAGGATATAAAGACACATCTCACCACAGAAGATATGCTAGTGACCAGTAAGTACACGAAGAGATGCTCAACACCATTAGTTAGCAGGGAAATGCAAATCAAAACCATCAGAAGATGCCACTTCTCGCCCACAAGAATGGCTATAATTGAAAAGACAGAAAATAACGAGTGTGGGCGAGGATGTGAAGAAATTGGAACCCTCATCCGCTGCTGGGAGGAACAGAAAATGGTGCAGCCGCTTTGGAAAACGGTCTGGCAGTTCCTCAAAGAGTTAAACATAGACTTAGCTTATGACCAAGCAATTCTACTCCTAGCTATGTACCCAGGAGAAATGAAAATGTATGTCCACGCAAAAACTTGTGCATGAATGTTCAGAGCAGCATTATTGATAGTAGCTAAAATGTGGAAACAACCCAAATGTCCATCAACTAAAGAATGGATAAACAAAATGTGGTACATACATGCGATGGAATAGTATTCAGCCATGAAAAGGAACGAAGTATTGATACGTGCTACGATACTGATGAACCTTGAAAACATGCTTAGTGGGCTGGGCATGGTGGCTCGTGCCTGTCATCCCAGCACTTTGGGAAGCTGAGGCAGGCGGATCACTTGAGCTCAGGAGTTTGAGACCAGCCTGGGCAACATAGTGAAACCCCATCTCTACAAAAAACACAAAAATTAGCTGGGTGTGGTGGTACGCACATGTAATCCCAGCTACTCAGGAGGCTGAGGTGGGAGGATCACTTGAGCCCTGGAGGAGGTTGAGGCTGCAGTGAGCCATGATTGTGCCACTGCAATCCAGCCTAGATTATAGAGTGAGACTGTCTCAATCAATCAATCAGTCAATCAATCAATCAAAAAGTGAAAAAAAAGAAAATATGTGAAGTGAAAGAAGTGAGTTGCAAAAGGACCACATATGGTATGAACAGGCAAATCCATATAGACAGAAATAGACCAGGATTGCCAGGGCCTGTCGAGGAGGGGAAGATGGGGAGTGATTGCTCAACAGCATGAGGTTTCTTTCTGGAGTAATGAAAACGTTCTAAAATTGATTGTGGTGATGGCTGAACAACTCTGTGAATGCACCAAAACCCACTGAATTGCCCACTCTAAATGGATGAGCTGTGTGGTATGTGAAGTGCATCTCAGTCAAGCGGTTACATAAGGAACAAAAGCGCTCCCCGCAACCCAAACTGCCCTGCGGTTGGTGTCTGCACCTTTGGCTTCTCACCCCAGGCCTCGACACAGAGGGTCTTTTCCCTGTGGAACGACCTCCCCTATGCCCTCAAGGCCTGAGGCCTGGCCCCAGGCGTCGTCTCTAGATGGCCCCTACTCTGAATACCAACAGCTCCTCCTTTTTCCTCAGGCGACAGGCATTGGTCTTGCAAGGCTTACCCCTGGCGGGGTTTGGGGAGCCTAATAAGAACTCCTTCATCCTCATTGGAGTTCAGAAGCAAGAGAGACAGACAGGGCCACAAATAGGACAGGACAGCCTGAGCTCCAGTGCTGGAAATGCCAGGTGGGACCCTGGCTGAGGCATGTGGGGTCCAGGGGCTGCCCTAAGGGGCATTTACAGAGGGGGCGTGGGGCCTGAGTGAGGAAGGGGCAGGGCACATTCTGCCTCTCCCGGCCTAACCTGGCAGGCTCGGACCGTGCTGGGGCCTCCCCCATTTCTGCAGCTCCTCTGCCCAACTGCCCCCTTGCCAGCCACCCATGCTGGCTGCTATCACCCCTGCACCTGCCCCGCTCTCCCTCAGGATCCACTAGGGGAAGATGAGGACAGACCTGACTGGGGCTCCATTCCCAGAGAAGTCCTGGAGCTCTGTGGGCAGGGAGCTGTGACAGTGACCTTGAGGTGGGATCCCCCGACACCCACCTCGGTACAAACGCCCCTCTCCCTCCTTCTCTCCCTCCTCTTCTTCCATCTCCCCTCTGCCCCTTCCTGTCCCCTCACTTTCTGCCATGTACTCCTCTCGGTTGGGAGGTCACGTCAGGAGACAAGGTGGGTGTTCTGGTAGAGGCAGCTGGGCCTGATGAAGACTGCACCGGACGTGGCCTAGGAAGGACAAACCGGCCACGAGGTCTTTCTTGGGAGGTCAGCTGCCCACTCTGATGTCCACAAATAGCTGCTGAATGAATGAATGAATGAATGAATGGGAGGTTGGCTGAGTGGATGGAGAGATGAACGGGTAGGTACATAGGTGGGTGGGTAGATGGATGGATGATGAATGGGTGGGTAGGTAGATGGATGGATGGATGGGTAAGTGGGTGGGTGGATGGATAAATGGGTAGATGGATGGATGGATGGATAACTGGGTGGGTAGATAAGTGGGTGGGTGAATAGATGGGTAAGTAGACAGGTGGGTGGGTGGGACTAGATGATTTTGAAAGTCCCTTCTTGCTTTAAAGACAGTATCACTATTTACTGAATAGAGATTTTATGTTTCTCTAAATTAAAAAAAAAGTGGATAACAATATTTCTTTTTTTTCTCAGAGTGAGTCCCTCAGTGCTCCTTTTTTTCTATGGATCAACAGCCCTGGAATGAAAAAGTATACGAAAGCCTTTCCTGCACTGGCCCAGGCTCACGCTTCTAGAATTAAAGATCACAATAGCAGGAAGGGGTTTCACCACCATCTGTCCTTCCCCCAGGCAAGTGAGCAAATGGAGAATCCAGGTAGGGACCTGACATAGGCAGGGTCCTGGCATGCCTGTGCCTCAGAGACAGCAATGGCTGCACCTTACCTCTCCCAGATGCTGTGCATCAGGTTGGTATCCTGGTCGAGCAGCACAATGTAGCAGTCGTTTGCCACAGGCACCAAGCGCCTGCCCGCAGGGCTGATGCGTCTCCTCCGCCTGCGGCCAAATTGAAGCGTGCTGGCCACAGTGGCAGCTGGTTCCTGGGTGCCCTCTTGGGCCCCTGCAGTGGGTCTGATGCTGTAGTGCCGATAACTGAGGCCTGGGATTGTGGTCAGGATAAGCAGGTCATAGGCAGAAGGGGTCTCTGTTGAGTTCTGGATCTGCGAGGCCAGCGGGATGAGACTTGTAACTGTCAGCTTACACACCTTCTGGAATGGGGTGCTTACTACCTGCTGAGGCAGCAGTGTCTTTCCATCTCTCGGACCCTGCCGAGTTCTCCTCCCTGGCCCCGGTTCTGGCCTTCTCTTCTTGCACCCCCACAAACCACATCAGTCCTGGGAGAACCCTTCAGCGACCTGAAGATAGCTGGTTCTTGGGTCCCCAAAACTTCTCTTACTCTCAGCTCCTGAACTGGGAGCTCCTGAACACCCCCAGCTCCTTTAATCATCCTTCATCAACCAAAGTGATGACTCCCAAAACCAAACCCAAATCCACTGACCCCTTCTGGAACCTGAGATCCACGAATACAGCTTCGTGCTTGACGCCTCCACCTGGATGTCCACAGCTGACCTCACCAGCTACCCCATCCCACCCACATCTGCTCCCCACAGCATCCCCATCCAACGATGGCCCTTCCAGCAGCTACCCTGCACCTTCTGCTCCTCGCTGTCCAGCTTTCTCCACCCCTACCCCCTAGTCGTCCCATCCGTCAGTCACTCCCTTTCCCCATCCCCCACCCTCCAGCCACTCCCACCCACCACCAAGGCCCCCCACTGCCTTTGTGAGGCCTCTCATCTCCCTTCCCTGTGGCTTCTGCCTGGTCACAGCTCCTGTGGCCCCTCCCTAGGTAACTGCCCAGCATCTGCACTGCTGTTCCCATATCCACTCCTGTGCCCACCAACCCATCCACTGCAGCAACCAGAGTGAGCTTTTCGAGACCTTTGTCTGCTGCAATCGGGGAAGGAAGCCTCCTCTGGGACCCAGCCTCCTCCCTGCGGCGTCCTTGCTCTCTCCTCTGGCCCCTGGGGCTCTAGCATCACCAACCCTTCCTTCCTGACTCTCCTGCCCTTTCCTGCCTCTGAGCCTGTGCCACGCTGTGCCCTCCACCTGGACTACTTTCTCCTGGGAGGGGCCATACCCCGATCTTCTCGTCCCCACGTGGAGGGACTTTTCCAGGTTAACTCTCCTGGCCTCTGCTCGCCTCTGAGGTGTCTGATTTGGGGAGGGAGGCTGGAGGAGGGTACTGTACCCCCTCAGTTCCTGTGCCCCAGTGGGGAGGCCTTTTGGGGGGCCCTATTAGCAAGCCCAATAATGGTGTACACACCCCCCAACCCAGCCTTTATCCCAAATACAGCAGACACCTGTCCCCTGTCTGCCTAATCTGGCACTGATGCGGCCTGGCCCACCTAGTGAAAATGTGTCCCGAGCCCTGCAACTTGCTCTAGTGCCTGCCTCCCTCACGGTGGCCATGGTCTATCATGCTCCGTATTTCTCTGATTTGACTTATCACCTGTCTCCCCTACTGGAACAGATGCCCCAGGCGGTGGGATTTGTGTCTGTTTGGTTAGTACACCATCCCCAGCGCCCAGAACAGGGGCTGACAGAGAGTAGGAGCTCTGGAAATGTATATTGAAGGAATCTACTCTTAACAGATGCTGCATCTGAGTGGGGAAGGGGTGTGTGTGGGGGTCTACTCAGACGTATACCCTCCCCTCGCCTCTCCGTGCTGGACAAACTCCTCCTCGGTCTCAGTTCCAGGCGAGGGCCCCTCCCCTGGCTCCTGAGCCACCACTCCACCCCGTCACCATCCACGTCTGTGTCCTGAGATAGGGCCTGGCCTCGCACAGGTCCAGGGGCCCAACGCCCAGCCCAGGGCCGGGCCCAGGATGGGCATTCGGGAGCTTTGCTGAGTGAATGAGTGATGGCAGCCCCTCCCCCACCTCCCTGAGAACGCTCAGCTGGGCGGTGTGTCTGGCGCCCTCTGGAACCGGAGTTGGCCTGGCCCACGTGGGGTGTCTGGGTGGTGTGGAGAGAGACAGTCCGGCCCCATCCCTAACATCGGCGCCTCCATTAAAGCACCCCTTTAAGATTCCTGAAGGCTTTCCCACATGCCGGGGTGGAAATTCATATTAGATCACAAATATTCCCAAAGGCAGGGGAGTGAGCGAAAGCTTCCCACATGTGAGGCCTTTCTAGGGATCAGCCCATACAAGGGGGCCCAGCGAACAGGTGTGTGAACAGGCTTGGTGTGGTGGCTCATGCCTGTAATTCCAGCTCTTTGGGAGGCCGAGGTGGGAGGATTGCTTGAGGCCAGGAGTTTTGAGACCAGCCTGGGCAACATAGTGAGACCCTGCCGCTACCAAAAAACAAACAAAAAAATGAGCCATGTGTGGTGGTGTACACCTGTGGCCAGCCTGGGAGGTTGAGGCTGCAGTGAGCTGTGACTGCACCACTGCACTCCAGCCCGCATGACAGAGTGAAATTTTGTCTCAAAAAAAAAAAAAAAAAGGAAAATTGACACTAAAAATTGTTTTAAAAAGTGTAAGCAGGGCACAACAGTTGAGCGGTTAATGCCACCTCCTGACTCCCACTCAGCATGAGTGATGCCACAGACTGAATGTCTGTGTCCTCTCAGATGGCTGACGTCCGGATTCCAAGTTGTCACTTAGGAGGTGGGGCCTTGGGGAGGTAATTAGGTCAGGAGGGCGTGGCCCTCAAGAACGGGATTAGTGCCCTCGTACAAAAGACCTCAGAGAGCTCCCTCAGCCTCTTTTGCCATGTGAGGACACATAGGAAGATGGCAACCAGGAAGAGGCCCTCACCAGAACGGGGCCATGCTGGCACCTTGATCTTGGAATTCCTGCCTCCAGAACTGTGAGAAATAAATGTCTGTCATTTAAGCCACGTAGTCTATGATAGTTTGTCATAGCAGCCCAAGCAGGCTGAGACAGATGAGGCCCTTATCTCCCGTAGCGTGACCCCATTAGTGCTGGGCACAATGCTGGGCCTGGGTGCAGGGGAAGGCTCAGCTCAAGGCTGGTGGGGCTTGAATGTGGAGCCTGCTCTACCTTTCCCTCGCTGGGGGACTTTGACCAGTCCCTTAGTCTCAGCAGGCCTCCGAGTACATGAGGGGATGACAGGGATGATGACACAGATGGCCCTCGACTTTGGTCACATTGGATGCCCCAAGCCCAGTATCAGTCCGCTGGGTGGATCCAACTGCCCTCAACGGCTGTGGGTCCCTGGGTGAGGTCTTCCTACAAGGGCAGGCTGTCACACTTTCACTCAAACCACAGCTTCGATTGACCAAGGAAGGTTTGGAGGTTGGGATTTTGCCACCTCCCAGCTGTGTGACCTCAGGGACTCTGTGTGGTACAGTAAACATAGATAGATTTGGTCTTTGTCTGCAGCTCTTGCCACAGAGCTCCTAAAACCACTGGAACTTCCTGAGTGATAGGAGTGTCTTCTAAAGTTCATAACAAGCCCCTTCCAACCTTATCTGAGCTTATGCTGTTGAGATGCCTTCTGGCAAGGCCCATAGGTGGCTTCAGGATGGAGCTGCTCCCGAGGAAGCGAGCCCGGGTTAGAGGGCTGGGATGCTAGGCCCTCCCTGCCTCCACCTTGCCAGTGCTCCCGCAGCTGTCCCTGAGTTGTACCCTTTCTTTCTTCTTCTTCTTTTTTTTTTTTGAGATGGAGTCTCACTCTTGTTGCTTAGGCTGGAGTGCAGTGGCGCAATCTCAGCTCACTGCAACCTCCACCTTCCAGGTTAAAGTGATTCTCCTGCCTCAGCCTCCTGAGCAGCTGGGATTACCACCATGTGCCACCATGCCTGGCTAATTTTTGTATTTTTAGTTGGAGACAGGGTTTCACCATGTTGGCCAGGCTGGTCTCAAACTCCTGACCTTGGGTGATCCACCCACTTCAGCCTCCCAAAGTGCTGGGATTACAGGTGTGAGCCACCAAGCCCAGCTAGTTGTACCCTTTCTAACAAAACTGTTATGGTAAGTATGGCACTTGCTTGAGTTCTGTGAGTTGTTCTAATGAATTATCAAACGTGTGTGTGTGTGTATCACGGGAACCCCGAAATTCAGTTAGCAGGACACAAGTGTAGTAGTCCGGGAACCCCATTTGTGGCTGGTGTCTGAAATTAGGGGTCTTGTGAGATTGAGCCCCTAACTTATGGGGTCTGTGCTTACTCCAGTTACTCAGCTCAGGAATGAATTGATTTTAGGACACTCAGTTGGTGTCAGAAAAGTGGAGAATTGGGTGGTGTCGGGAAAAAAAATCGCACTTTGCTTCTCTGAGCCTCAGTTTCCTCTTCTGTAAAACAAAGGCAATAAGGCCTCCCTTGCAGGGTCAGAAGAGACAGTGTGCCCGGCCCAGAGCGGATTCAGCAAGCAGCCACGGCCCCTGCGGCAGGATTTTGTGTCCATACCTGTGAGGGCACTGGGTGGCCCGCCTCATCTGTGACGCGGACTCCAGGGAAACCAACAGTCAGGGTGACGACGGTGGTGACCGTCCAGGCCAGCGGGTTGTAGACCGAGGCGAAATGTCCTGCAGGCCCTGCACCTGCACACAGAGAAGAGGCTTTACTTGTGCCATGCGACTCACCTTCTGGAATGGGGTGCTCGCTGGGTGCCCCTCAGCATGAGGGAAACTGAGGCAGGTGAGACGCAGCCCTCCAGAACTCCCAGGGGAGCCGAGAAGGGGGCAGGCAAACAGGTGTTTCCCACAGACACAGCGTGGGCTACGTTCTGCAGTCTGGCTTCCAGGGCAGGGCAGGCGGAGGGGCTCGCAACACAAGGTGTCCGTGTTGCCCTGGAGAACTGAGGTTCTATTTGCTCCTCACACATCTCTATCAGCCTATTTTACTAATGAGCAAACAGGTCCAGAGAAGTACAGCCACCTGCCCAAGGTGACCCAGCTTCTAAGGCCTGGCTCCAAAGCTTTGAGTGCTGGGCACTGTGAGCCACCAGAGAATTCTCTGGAGCCCAGAAGGTCAAGTCCATCGCCTAGCCTGGCACTTGAGGGCCCTGTGATGAGGACCTGGCCTGTTTTCTGTTGCGTCCTACCAGCTAGTGTGTATGAGCTTTGGCCACGCCTGAGAACTTCCGGATCCCTAAACCCAGCACATACTTCCAGCCTCCCTCCCTCTGCCTGGGCTGTTCCCTCTGCCGGGGACACCTTTCCTGGTCTTCTCTACCTATTCACAGCTTGGGGAAGCCTCTCCTGTGTGTCCATTGGAATGACAGCTCCTCAAAAGGCCCCACCTGGCACCGAAGCCAGACCCCAGCTGAGAGCTCCCATTCTGCCACTGTCTCTTCCACCTGGCTGGTGTTCCTGAGGCTAGGGGGCCTTCCAGAGCCTGCAGGTTGGATGGGATTACACACAGACAGAGACAGGAGGGGAAGGGCATGTTAGGTGCTAGGGCAGTGGGCAGGCCAGAGCTGGGACACTAAGAAGTCCAAGGCAGTCAGGTGCGGTGGCTCTTGCCTGTGATCCCAGCATTTTGATAGACCAAGGTGGGAGGACCACTTGAGCCCAGGAGTTAGAGACCATCTTGGCAACATGGTGAGACTCTGTCTCTCCAAAAAAAGTAAATAAATAAAACAATGAGCCAGGTGTGGTGGCGCATGCCTGTAGTCCTAGCTACTTGGGAGGCTAAGGCGGGAGGATCGCTCAAGCCCAGGAGTTTAAGGCAGCAGTGACCCCATGATTGGCACCACTGCACTCCAGTCTGGGTGACAGAGCGAGACCCTATCTCAGAAAACAAAAAACAAGAAGGAAGTGCAAGATGACCAAGTGCAGGCTGTGGGTGGGACCTGGGGGCCTGTGCACAGAAAAGTCTCATGTGGGCGGAGGGCCGCCAACCTGTCTTCATTTGTCCAGGATCTTCCCAGTTTGGAAACCCCTCAGTCCCAGGCACACTGGCGCGTGATCAGTCACTCTACACATGGGAAACCTCAGTCAAAGAGGTTGGTGCCACAGCTGCCCTGCTGTGATCTCAGTCAAGTGGAGTTTGGGAGGGAGTGCTGGGAGCCAGGAAGGGACCAGGTCCCTGAGGACACTGGCGTACTCTCTGCAAGGCTGGGCAGCACCGGGTTCAGGTTCAATCCCTGCTCTGCTCCTTCCTACCCAAGTGGCCCTGGGCTAGCATATAACTTGAGTCTGTTTCCTCGGCTGTAAAATGAGGACAGTAACCATTCCTATTTTGTACAGATTTTGTGAGGCATTAAATTCAATACTGCACGAAGGGTATTTTGAGCTTAGTAAATGCTCAAAACATGTTAGCTGCTATTTCTGGCTCTTCTTGTAACATCACCAACCCTTCCTCATTGCACGGAT
Organism: Theropithecus gelada; assembly: GCF_003255815.1. NCBI lineage: Eukaryota > Metazoa > Chordata > Mammalia > Primates > Cercopithecidae > Theropithecus > Theropithecus gelada. The sequence continues at coordinate 6,275,690 of NC_037672.1, forward strand.
GAGCAAACAGAGGCTGGGAGGACTGAAGCCACCTGTCCGAGCTCTCCCCATGGGGAAGGGCGACACAGGCAATGTGGACTCAGAGTCTGAAGCTGGGGTCATCGAGCCCCTCCCCTGATGCCCTCAGGCTCTCCCTTCATAAAGGGGCCACAGCCTCCCTGCAGGTCCTGGCTCACCCGAGCTGGCCGCCGTGGGTGCCTGGGGCTGGAGCTTGTCTAGGACGATGGAGGCCATCAGCTTGCGCACGCCCAGCATCCCCGAGGCCAGGTGCGTCACGTACATGTCTCTCACCTTGGGAGACTCAGTCCCAGTGATGGCATCATGGTGCTGGACCTGCAGCAACCCCCAGGGGGAGGAAGAACAGGATCAGGACCTGACTCTGCGAGGCACCTACAAGGCACCTACTAGGTGCTGGCTCTCATTCTGGTTTGCCAGGTGCCAGTGGAGAAGCAGGGAGTCCCCGCCATTTCACAGAAGAGGGAACTGAGGCCAAGAGAGGCTGAGGAGCTTGCCCAACTTTTCCTGCCCTTGTGGGAACTCATTGTCCCCCATCTCTGGACCTCCTGCTCTGACGGACCCTAAAGTCACCTGATTTCTCCCACAACACAATGACATGTTCTGCCAGCATTTCCTTTTGGGGAACTGTTACAGTGTCATGGCTGGTGCGACCCTTTTTTGGATAGGTGACTGAGGACAAGTTACAGGCTGTCTTGGGTCTGTTTTCCCATCAGTAGATAGGGGATGGGTGGAGACGGACACTGGTGAACTGGCTATTCAGTAGCCACTGCTCCGAGCAGCCTGTGCACACCAGCACATCCAGTTGCCCCACCGTCCTCCTGAGCAAGCTCGTTGTTCTCATTGTACAGGAAGGAATTAGGTCTCGGATGGGTGTGGGAATCACGTGCCTGACGTCACACAGCTGAGCCGAGATTTGGAAGCAGGCAGGGCTGTCGGACACAAATGCCACTCCACCTTGTCCTTTATCCCTCTTGCTAAACTGCTACAAAGCTTAATGAGGCCACCAGCTAGATGGATCAGGCTGTGGTCCCAGCCTTGGCCTGGGTTCACCATGCACCGGCCTTGTAACCAAAGGGAACCTCAGTTTCCCCTCTGTAACGTGGGGCCTCTAGTGCCCCAGGGCTGGGAGGATTGGCTAGGACAAGGGAGGGGAGGTGCGCAGCATGGGGGGGTTCCAATCCTGCCACTGTGGCTAAGTGTGGTGTTACCTCGGAGACGGCCCAGCGAAGCTGCTGGAGCTGCTGCAGGGCCCAGGCGGGGTCCAGATGCCCATGGGGGGCCGGCCACATGTAGCGCGTGAACATGGACTCCCCGGCATACAACAAGGCGCTGGCTCGCCGGGCCAGCCCCTTCAGTGTGCTGCGGGACGTGTAGAAGCCCGTCCAGGCCTGGAATGGTTCTGGGAGACAATGGAAGACAGTGAGCTTGAGACGGCCTGACCCAGAAGTCTGCTAAGCTCCAGCCCTGGAAGAGCTGAGAAGCTGGGGCTGCAGAGGCAGCCTCTGCCAGGATCACCCAAAGAGGCAGTGAGCCCAGGGCTTGCGGCTCCCAATTCAGGGCTCCTCCCATAGCCAGACTAGGAACTGCCCAGAAGGCCCTGGGTAGGCCCTGGGCAGGGCGGGAGAGGCAGGCTGCACTGGGGCAGGTGGGGTGGGGTGCTGAAGGATGGTGATCGGAGGCAAGCCCAGGGTGCCTAGGAAACACAGGACAGCTGTGTGAGCAAAGGGCCTGGGAGACCCAGCGGGGAAGACGAGGAGCCAGGTGGGCAGGACCCTGCTGAGAAGGGCCTTGACCACACAGAGGCCTTTATGTGTGACATGGGCATGGGGAGGCCAGGACAGGCATGCGTTTCAGCAGGGATTCTCTGGGCGTCCCGGGAGGATGGATGGTAGGAGGCAGCAAGGGCTCAGAGTCCCCAGGGAGCCACTGTCCTGATGCAAGCCAGAGAGGATGAGGATGGCCAGGGCCCATGCAGGAGGCAGGAGGCTGAATCCTTCCAGGGAGTAGCTGTCTGTCTCAGAAGGGAGCTTCCTATTGCTTCTGCTTTCCTGCTCCTTGGGGTCTGGGATGTGCCCAGATTGGCCTTGATTCCTTGTTCTTCCCCCACTGGTCCTGGACCAGACTGGGAGGGGTGGTCCCATGGCCCAGGGGACAGGCCATAGCCTGTGGGTCAGATGGGGTCCTCCACAGCTTTGTAGCCATGTTGAGAGTGGGTGGTGAGGCCCGATTCCATTCAGTCTGGCAGGGGCTCCACAGCCTCAGCGATCACCACCACACCATGCCTGCCTGAACACCATGCCCACCTGGACAGAGCCACACCCAACTTGACTCGGGTGTATCCCTACCCGCTAGATGTAGCCACACCCACAGTCACTACCCCACCCACCTCACCATTAGCCATGCCCACATTAACATATCTCCTCCTGCCCTGATTACAACCACACCCACATCCGTGGACATCCCCCAACCCCTGTGTGTAGCCCCACCTGCCTCCAACGTGGTGTCAACAGCAGGGGCTGGAGACTATGCAGCTCCACTGGTCACCATGCAAACCCAGAGGCTGGGGCCCAGAGAGGCAGGACTAACCCAGGTCATGGGTGAGTCAAGGCAGTGCCCAGGCCAGAATGAGCCCTGCAGTTGGAGTCCATCTGTGGCATCTCTTTGGAAGGGAAATGTTATGGTTTGAATACCCCTCCAAAACCCATGTTAAAATTTAATTGCCATTGTGACTGTATTAAGAGGTGGGATGCTTAAGAGGAGATTAGGCCACGAAGGCTCTGCCCTCATGAACAGATTAATGTCATTGTCATGGGACTGGGATTGTTAGAAAAGCAAGTTCAACCCCCTTGTCTGGCCATTCTTTTGCACTTAGCCTTCAGCCACGGGTGATGCAGCAAGAAGGCCCTCTCTAGACACCAGCCCTCCACCTTGGACTTCCTGGCCTCTACACCTGTTAGCCAAAGAAATTTTGTTTCCTTATCAATGATCCATTCTGTGTTATTCTGTTATAGCAGCACCCAAAGGGCTAGGACACCGGCTGAGCCCAGCCTCTGTGCTGGGCAGGAGGCTGAGAGCGCTTCCTCTCTTTGAATTTTGACAGCAACCCTATCTATGGACAAGGCACCACAAATGTCCCTCTTTGGAGACAGGGTGGTTTCATGACTTGCACACGGCCAGGGAGTAGAGGCTCACTCACAGCCAGCCCTCTTAGCTCTCAGGCTGTGTTGCTGGTGGCCAGCCCGGTTCTGGCCTGAGGACACAGGCAGGATGCACAGAAGGTGCCCAGTAATGACTGTGCAGTAATGACTGAGCCTGAGTCAGCCTCAGCATCAGGAAAAGCTTCCTAGAGGAGGTTTATGTGGAACTCATGCAGGAAGAGAAGGTGGCGGAGGCCGCTCCCAGCAAGAGGCACCACCTGTGCAAAGGCCAGAGGCAGGAAACTGCATGTGTGGGCAATGATGAGAGGCTGAACCCTGTGGGAACCAGGGGGTGCATGTGGTGGCCAGGACGTCCAGGTGGAGTGAGCAGGTGGGGGCCAGTCTCTGCCCCTACGCCCCACACAGGACCTGCCTGGCACCCCTCCAGGGCTTGGAGAGCAGTGCTGAGCAGACACTGAGGTGGGCAGAGGGTACGTGGACTATACTCTCCCTGCCACCAAACTACCACCCCAGCCCCTGGAAGCCTGTACCTGTGGAATAGGGCAGGAAGTCGTGGTGGTCGCGGACACGCCAGGTGACATTGAGAGCGTGCAGGGCACGGAAGTAGTCGCCCAGTGTAGCGTACTGCACTGAGACACCGAGCTCGGCAGCATGGCTGTTGATGTGGTCCAGCAGTGGGTCCATGTTGGCGAACTGCACCGAGGCATTGAAGAACTGCTTGTCACATCCCTGTGGGGACACGGGAGCAACACCCTGTGCTGTGGGAGCAGAGCGCTTGCCCAGCGGGGCTGGGCTCATCACCGCCCCCCACCGGCCGCCCTCCCAGTCTTCAAAGCGGCCAACAGGGGCCCCAGACCAGCTCCCATAGCAGAACTTCCTGGGCATCTTGTTTTTTTTTTTTTTCTTTTTGAGACGGAGTCTCACTCTGTCACCCAGGCTGGAGTGCAGTGGCTTGATCTCAGCTCATGCAACCTCCGCCTCTGGGTTCAAGCGATTCTTCTGCCTCAGCCTCCCTGAGTAGTTGGGATTACAGGCACGCACCACCACACCTGGCTAATTTTTATATTTTTAGTAGAGACAGGGTTTTACCATGTTGGCCAGGCTGGTTCCGAACTCCTGACCTCAGGTGATCTGCCTGCCTTGGCCTCCCCCAAAGTGCTGGGATTACAGGTGTGAGCCACAGCGCTCGGCCCTGGGCATCTCTTAAGGCCCATCAGTGTTAGTACTTATCCAAATCATTATAATTAATGATTATTAATTATTAGAATATAATGATTAATAACAACAATAATAGCCATGACTCAGTTACTGACTTTAAGCTTGCCTTCAAAAGGGCAGTCATGGATTAAGAAGGCAGGCTCTGGGGCTGGCCTGACTGGATCTGAACGCAAATTCCACCCCTTCCTAGCCACCCTGCTAAGGAACTCTGTGGCCTCAGGAAAATTCCTTAACCTCTCTGGCCCTTGGTTCCCTCAACTGTGAAATGGATACCAGCCTGCTTCCCAGGCTCAGTGGTGCAAATTAGACAGATAAGACAAATATATCCTGTGGGGCAGTGCCCAGCACACAGCAGGTACTCACTAAAGGTTAGCTGTGATGATGGCCACAACGTGCCGGGCACCGGCCTCCTGGGAATGCGCCACCTCTCACCAAGCCTATGAAGCCTGCTGCCACCCTCTCCTTTTACAGTGGAGGCAACTGAAGCTCAGTGGACTCTAAGGCATGCAGTGCCTGAGCCGGGAGCCAGGCTTCCAGCCCAGGCGGGGAGGAAAGCAGAGTGGGAGCTAGAGAGGCCAGTGTGGGTGAGGGTGCTTCTCCAGGTAGGGGAGGGGCTGGTAGAGTGGGAGAGGCCCAGGGGTCTGCAGGGAAGGAGGAGGAGCCACTGGGCTCAGCATGGCGGCCTAGCCAGATCTGGATAGGGTGGCCCTGGGTGCAGGGGCCAGGGCTTGCACGGTGCTCCTTGGGCTGTGTTGAGGGCACAGGGCCTGGGACTCCGCCTTACCCAGGGCCAGAGGACGTGGGGTGTCTGGAACCAGGCGGCCCTCTGCTTCACGTTGGCCACCAGAGCCTCAGCATAGAGGTTGATGTTGGCTGGGGTGACGGGCTCACTCATGTTGGGGTACACCCCATCTGGGGGAGGCTTGGGGAAGACGGCCACGCCATTCCAGTAAAATCCTGACCTGTGCGAGGGCAGAAGGTTAGGGAAGACACGAGCTCTGTGGACAGCCAGGGCTCATACCCAAGTCCCACATTCTCCCAGTCTTGGCACCTTGGCGCATCATTTCATCCAGAGCCTGAATTCCCCCACTCCATGATGGATGGTGGGCCACAGAAGATTTGTTTGCTCATTCACGCAGGCCAACTTCTTGCCCATCAGACCCCGGGTCCCAGGACCCCAAAGAGGCCGGGGCCCTGGTGAGGCAAGTGAGGCTCTGGCCTAGGGTACAAAATTTATGGGGGTGCCTCAAATCTCAGTAGTTGAGATAAATGATATTTTAATGCAGTACTTTAAAAAGTGAAAATTAATGCAAAAAACCCATGAGGAACAAAATGTCAGAGTTTTAAATAAAGACAGGCTCAGTATTTAACATCTTTCTCCATTTGCCTTAGGCTGGGGGTGTGGAGAACCCTCAGTTAGTTAAGTGCCTTCCTTGCTCACACTGTGCAGCCTCGGGGTAACAGCCGTGGAACCCTTGTCTGGAGCTCTCCAACCTGGGCAGCCCCTTCCAGCATTCCCACCTCTGTTTCTTTTACAGACAGGGTCTCGCTCTGTTGCCCAGGCTGGAGTGCAGTGATATGATCACGGCTCACTGCAGCCTCGAACTCCTGGGCTCAGGCCATCGCCTCAGCCTTCCTAGGAGCTGGGACTACCACCATGCTCGACTTATTTTTAAATTTTGTGTAGAGACGAGGTCTTGCTCTGTGGCCCAGGCTGGTCTCAAATTCCTGGGCTCAAGCAATCCTCCCACCTCGGCCTCCCAAAGCATTGGGATCACAGTCATCAGCCACCAGCAGTCACCTCTAGCCTCACCAAGCTTTAGTCTCCCTGGTAGACTGTGGAGTGGGTTGTTGTGAGGATTAAATGCAAGTCATTTATGGAAAGGAGCTAGAAACAGTGCCGGGCGCAGAGGAGGGCTGACAAGCGGCAGGGACCGCTAACGAATCCCGGCTGGCGTTCTTCACTGCCTCTGCCTTGCCCGTTGTCTTTCCTCTTCCAAGACAGGCTAAGCACCTGGCCAGGGCAGAGCGTGGATTTGAACCCAGGGCCGTCTGACTGCACAGAGACCAAGGCTGGCTGCTGCCACCATGTGGAGGCTGCGGAGCCGGTGGCCTCAATCCATCGCTGGCTCTACCATTTCTGCCAGCTGTGGGACCTGGGGTGGGCTGCCGTGCCTCGGTTTCTCCTTCTGTAAGATGGAGCACTCACAGCATCTCGGTCAGGGGATCGCTGCAAGGGTCTATGAGGTATCACAGGGAGAATGCTTGGAACAGGCCCTGGCTCATGGTGGGTGCTCAAAACTGTGAGCCAGGAACGTGCATGTGGGCTCACTGCCTACCCTCTCTGCCCCCAGGGGGTCCTGGTCCATGGCTCCATACTCCTGGTCCCCACTCAGTCTTCACCCAAAGCCTTCTGGGGAAGAAGGTGTACAGCAAGGCTAAAATCCCACGTGCTTCTTGACAGCTAAGCCTTTTTTTTTTTTTTTTTTTTTTTGAGACGGAGTCTCGCTCTGTCGCCCAGGCTGGAGTGCAATGGCCGGATCTCAGCTCACTACAAGCTCCGCCTCCCGGGTTTACGCCATTCTCCTGCCTCAGCCTCCCGAGTAGCTGGGACTACAGGCGCTCGCCACCTCGCCCGGCTAGTTTTTTGTATTTTTTAGTAGAGAGGGGGTTTCACCGTGTTAGCCAGGATGGTCTCAATCTCCTGACCTCGTGATCCGCCCGTCTTGGCCTCCCAAAGTGCTGGGATTACAGGCTTGAGCCACCGCGCCCGGCCCGACAGCTGAGCCTTGAAGGCCCCCAGGGGTCTAGGAGTCCCCTGCTGTCACCTGATAGCTTCCACCAGCAGAAAAGTCCTCTTGTCTAGCTCTTTCACTATCAGTCGGACCAGCTGCACCCTACCTGGTCCTCCACACAACAGTTTCCACCTTCCTGCCAGCTGGTGAAATTATTCAGATGAGCCACTCACGTCCTCTGCAGGAGCCGAGGGCACCTGCCCCCTTGCTGCTACACAGCTGCCCCTACATGTTCAGTCTGCTCCACAGTGCACCCCCATGGGGCCTTGGCGTGCGCGGTGTGAGCTGTGATTGTATGTGACAAACAGAAACTGCTGTGGATGTCACCTGTGCTGGGTAGGGTGGTGTGTATTCAACCATCTACCGTTTAGGGTGAGGACCCCTCCCTCACCACGGGGTGAATAGGAGGTGATTGGACAGGGGCAGCTCTGCAAGACAAGGGTGAGCAGCGATGTATTCCCAGGGCTCTGCAGGCCCCTTCCCTCTCCCACTCTTCCAGGCTTTTTTTTTTTTTTTTTTTTTTTTTGAGATGGAGTCTCATTCTGTCACCCAGGCTGGAGCGCGGTCACAATCTTGGCTCACTGCAACCTTCACCTTGCGGGTTCAAGTGATTCTTCTGCCCCAGCCTCCCGAGTAGCTGAGATTACAGGCACTGCTGCCACGCCTGGCTAATTTTTGTATTTTCAGTAGAGACAGAGTTTTACCAGGTTGGCCAGGCTGGTCTCAAACTCCTGACCTCAAGTGACCCACCTGCCTCGGCCTCCCAAAGTGCTGGGATTACAGGTATGAGGCAGCGCACCCAGCGAAGATCTCATCCTTTAAACAATCCTCTGTTGGGACAGGGACTCATAACAAGAAGCAATTCGGAGTCACACAGAACTGCAGTCAAATCCTGCCTCCCCTACTTACCAGCTGGGTGACCCTGATCTGGTCACTTACCCTCTCTGAACCTCAGTTTCCACATCTGTAAAATGGGGTTGATAACCCCACCCACTCTGTTGGGGAGGCTTAAGAATGGGAAACCATGTGTGGAAATGCTTAAGGAACTCTTGTCAAAAACTGCAGAATAGGGCTGGGCACGGTGGCTCATGCCTGTAATCCCAGCACTTTGGGAGGCCGAGGCAGGTGGATCATCTCAGGTCAGGAGTTTGAGACCAGCCTAGATAACATGGTGAAACTCCATCTCTACTAAAAAGACAAAAATTAGCTGGGCGTGGTGGTGGGCGCCTGTAATCCCAGCTACTCAGGAGGCTAAGGCAAAAGAATCGCTTGAATCCAGGAGGCGGAGGTTGCAGTGAGCCAAGATGGCGCCACTGCACTCCAGGCTGGACGACAGAGCAGAAACTCTTGTCTTAAACAAACAAACAAACAAAAACAAAACTGCAGAAGAGCTGCAGGGGCTGGGCAGACCCTGCTGTCAGATCCCAGAAAAGGCACTGCGGAAGGGCACGTACCTATTGGAGAAAGGGATGTGGGACGGGGTGCAATAGCTGTACTGGTCCATGATGTGCGTGAAGATTTCCTGCTGCTCTGAGAGGGATGGGGACCCTCGCCACACGAACTGCAGCCCCTGCAAGCCGAGGAGGAGAGTGAGGCTGGAGGGGCCATGTGGCTGCCCCAGCTCCACTTTCCTCAGCCCCATCTGGGTGTCTCCTGCCTGTCCTCACCTCAGCCCTCCCTCAGTGGTTCAGGGATGAGATCTCCCCTGCCGTTTCCTAAGACTGGCTGTGGGATTTGCCCTCTGGAAGCCGTGCTCATTCACCCCACGCACTCCTCAATGCAGGATTTTCTCTGCCAAAGCCTGTAGAATCAGCACCTTCTAACTCTGCTTGAATGCCCCCAGGTGCAGGAAGCTCATTACTTCTCACCAAGTGTGTAGTTTATTTTTTATTTTTTATTTATTTTTTTTGAGACGGAGTCTCACTCTGTCGCCCAGGCTGGAGTGCAGTGGCATGATCTCGGCTCACTGAAACCTTCACCTCCTGGGTTCAAGTGACTGTCCTGCCTCAGCCTCCCGAGTAGCTGGGATTACAGGCGCCTGCTACCACGCCCGGCTAAGTTTCGTATTTTTAGTAGAGACGGGGTTTTTGGCCAGGCTGGTCTCGAACTCTTGACCTCATGTGATCCGCCCGCCTCACTCAGCCTCCCAAAGGGCTGGGATTACAGGCGTGAGCCACTGTGCCCAGCCGGAAATGGGGTCTTTACAGAAGTAATCAAGTTAAAATGAGTTCATTAGGGTGGGTCCTAATACAATAGGATGGATGTCCTTAAAAAAAGGGAAAATTGAGACACAGACATGCACACAGGGAAGATGATACGGGGCACCAGGAGAAGCGGGACATCCACAAGCCAAGGAGAGAGGCCTGAAGCAGCCCCTTCCCTTGCACCTTCAGAGGGAGCGTGACCCTGTCGACACCTTGACCCTGAACGTGCAGCCTCTAGAACCATGGGACAATATGTTTCTATTGCTTAAGTCACCAGTCTGTTGTCCTTTGTTATGGCAGCCCCAGCAAATGATGACACTATCCCATAAGGTTGCTGTGAGGGTTAAAAGAAATGCAAGATGAAGGTGGGCACCAGTGGCTCCCGCCTGTAATACCAGCACTTTGGGAGGCTGAGGTGGGTGGATCGCTTGAGACCAGGAGTTTGAGACCAGCCTGGCCAACATGGTGAAACCCCGTCTCTACAAGAAACACACACAAAATTTAGCTGGGCGTGGTGGCGCTCACCTATAATCCCAGCTACTTGAGCGGCTGCGGCACAAGAATCGCTTGAACCCGGGAGGCAGAGTTTATAGTGAGCCGAGATTGTGCCACTGCATTCCAGCCTGGGTGACAGAGCAAGACCCTGTCTCGAAGAAAGAAAAGGAAAGAAAGAAAGAAGGGGGGGGGAGAGAGAGAGAGAGAGAGAGAGAAAGAAAGGAAGGAAGGAAGGAAGGAAGGAAGGAAGGAAGAGGGAGGGAGGGAGGCAGGGAGGGAGGGAGGAAGGGAAGGAAGGAAGGAAGGAGAGAAAGAGAGAGAGAAAGAGAGAGAAAGAGAGAGAGAGAAAGAGAGAAGGAAGGAAGGAGGAAAGAAGAAGGAAAGAAGAAGGAAAGAAGAAGGAAAAAGGAAAGCAAGCAAGCAAGCAAGCAAGCAAAGCAAAGCAAAGAAAAGAAAAAGAAATGAAGGATGAGTAGGGCCTGGTACCAGGCCTGGCACTCCCAAGGGCACAACTGAAGGCAGCATCTACCATGGTTGTTGTTGCTACTTAAGTCTTGTAACAGTTGCCCACACACCTGAAGAATCACAGCGTCTCTGCTACCTGTTCCAGCTAAACACGCCCTGCCATTCCTCTGGTTGTCAACCCCTGCTTACTGAGTGCCATTCTGCTCTAGTCCCTGTGGGAGGCCCACAGAAGGGGTCAGCCCTGCCTCAGGCCCAGCTGATGGGGATAGGGGTCTGGAAGCAGGAGGCAGCCAAACTGTGCCCGTAGCTCTGTGAGAAGCTGGGTGTACAGGGAGGGCGGTCCTCCTGGTGGGGGAGACGACAAGAGCAAAGGTTAGGGGACAGCCCCGTGGTCTATGCAGCTGCCAAGAATTCCCGAACACTCTGGCATAGAGCAGCAGCTTTCTACCATGCTCTGATCCAAGGAAGGAAGGGAGGAGCAGTCGCTGGGCGGCAGCAGACGCGGCACACCACTCACCCGGGCCTCCTGCATGGCTGCCTTCAGGTCGTAGTCGATCCGGGAGCCGAGGTGGGCGTTGAAGCCTGCCAGCGCGAATAGGGTGGGGGTCGTGGCAGAGGCGCCAAATGGGTCAACGTGCCAGGAGAACTGTGGCCGGATCCCAAATGTTTCATAGAGAAATCCGTGTCCTTCTGCAAAGACAGCATCACCCTGCTGGTGCCTGGAGGGTGGGCCTGTGCCTCCCGGCCCCACGCTCACCCAGGGGAACCTGCCTGTCCAGTGGGTTGCAGTGCCAGCTACTGGGCCAGGCAGGGTCATGCTGAACCGCAGAGGTGAGGGTGTTAATTATTAACTTTTAATCATGGTGAAGTACATATAACGTACAATTTACCACCTTAATCATTTCTAAGTGTACAGCTGAATAGTGTTAGTACATTCACACCGTTATACAACCACCACCACCATCCCTTTCCAGAACGTTCTCCTCTTCCCAAGTTGAAGCTCTTGTCCTCATGAAACACTAACTCCCTATGCCCCTCCCCAAGCCCCTAGCACCCCCATTCTACTCCCTGACTCCATGAATTTGACAACTCTAGATACCAGTGGAATCACACAGCATTAGTCCTTCTGTGACTGACGTATTTCACTCTGCATAATGTCCTTAAGGTTCCTGCATGTTATAGCATGTGCAGGGGTGAGGATTTTTGTGTGAACTTAGATAGAGCACTGATTTTGATGATGTGATGAAGGTCTCGGACATCACCAACAATAAAAGGTTAAAAGTGAACTTCAAACCTAAGTGTGTGGTGGTTCAAAGACGTCCAAGCCTAGCAATGTGGCTCATGCCTGTAATCCTGAGGTGGGAGGACTGCTTGAGCCCAGGAGTTTGAGACCAGCCTGGGCAGTAGAGTGAGACCCCATCTCTACACATGCACACAAACTTAAAAAAAATTAGCCAGGCGTGGTGGCACATGTCTGTAGTCCCAGGTACTTGGGAGGCTGAGGTGGGAGGATCACTTGAGCTCAGGAGGTTGAGGCTGCAGTGAGCCGTGATCCCACCACTGCACTTCAGCCTGGGTGACAGAATGAGACTGTCTCAAACAAACAAACCAACAAACAAACAAAAAAGAAAAGACATCCATAAATCATTGCTACTTCTTCAAGAGATGAGGCTTAGGGCCTAGAGGGTGGCCAGACTCAGTGACTCACTTCTAACAAACATAAGGAGGCAGAAGTGCCTGTGTGTCCCTGAGGCAAGAAGGTGCAGGGCATGCAGCTTCTACTGTGGCTGCTCTTGTCTGCTGTCCTGGGTCACTGCTCTGGGAGGCCAGCTGCTGTGCCATGAGCAGTCACACGGCAAGGAACCAAGGCCTCCTCTCACAGCCACAGAAGCCAGCCTGGAGTAGACCCTCCAGCCCCAGTCCAGCCCTCAGATGACACTGCCCCATCTGACTCCTTGATAGCAACTTCTCAAGAGGTCCTGAGCCAGAACCCCCTGGCTAAGCCACTCCTCAGCTCCTCACCCATAGGAGCTGTAGATTCAAAATGCTTGTTTTCAGAAGCCCCTGAGTTTGGGGGCAATTTACTACATGGAGATAGATCATGAATACAAAGGGCTCCATGCCAGAATCACCCAACCATTCATTTATTCATTTATTACTTAAGAGCCACCATAGTAAACCAGATATTGGGTTCAGTGGTGCAGGGAGAAAGAAAACCCCAGACTTGTATAAGGCATTGATTAATGTTCCCCAAGTCCTTCCCCGAAATATAATCTTTTAAACACCTTGAGAGATGGGTGTCATAATCCACACTTTAAGACTGCTGAACAACATCTCAGAGAACTCTCATAACTGATCTAGACTCAAACTGCCTTTCACTGATGAACTCGCAGTCCTGGAGACCCTGGCTGAGGCTCAGACGATGCCTGGGGTGCGGGGACTGAGCAGCGGTCAGACCCATGAGTAAGGCCAAGACAGGGCAGGGGGTGACTGTGGGAGGTGAGGGGTGGGGCTGACGTCAGGTGCACAGCAGAGGTGACAGGGGATCAGAGGGAGCTTGGACTAGGATGTGGGCGGATGCTGTGCATGTGTAAGCAGAGAGGATGGAGAAGGAGCAGCCAGAGGGTCGGGGGAGCACAGGGGGAGTGCTAGCTGCAGGATGAAGGAGGGCAACAGCACTGCACTGAGAGGAGCCAGGAGCTCTGGAAGGTGCGGCCTCGCACCAGACAGGGCGGCCAGTGGGGGCAGGCTGACGGCTGCCAAGTCAGCACCCGTTCTTCACTGGCAGAACCTTCCCTCTGTTCAGGGGGCACCATGCCCAGCCTCAAGGGATGAATCACAGTTGATCTAAGCCAAATGTGGCACGCTCACTCCCTCTTGTCAGATATTTGTTCCCTCAGTCTGTCTGCCAGCTGGAGGAGCATTGTTAAGTAATGAACTGGGTGGGAGGCCATCGAGCTGAGCCGGCTCCAGGCCTCGGGTTCCTCCGTTAGCAAACCCAAATCCAACTCAGTGTAAACAGGAAAACAGAACTTAAGCTTGACCCATCGGAAACTGCCAACCAACCTCTAACGAGGGACTGTTCACTGTAGGCACATGTTTTCTTTGTCTTACTTTCAGGAGCACCTTATAGAAGTTTCTCCCTCATATGCCCCTAGTGGAGCCCTGAACTGCTCACAGTCTAGTACTTCCTGATTCAGGAATCACTGTTGGTTCAAATGAATGCTAACATTTTAGCGTGTCTAAGTTTATCCAACAGAATAGACCATGGCTATAGAAAGCCCCCTCTCTTCCTTTTACTGCCTTGAATGTGGTGTCTGGTAACATGATGCCTGGAGCTATGGAAGCCATCTTGTGACCACAAGGGTAAGGACATGAGAATCACAGATATCAAGGTACTGCAGAACCAGTCCCAAACTATCCCCATCTTATTAAGTAAACAGTAAATGTTCTTAAGACTCAAGTCGCTTTGTTACAAGTAGTTAGACAAGCATGAGTCGGGCAGGCGAGGGCTCTTCCCCCACCCACTAGGAATGTTGGGTGATGGTTTGGCAATTATCATATTGCCTCTCTAAAAGTAACAAATTGGCAGCCAGCACTAGGGAGAGGGCATTTCCTGATGGTCCACACCTGTTGCACTAACGTGTTAATTGAACGCAGGTGCCAGGGAGACACAACGTCCCAGGCACGTGGATTAAGAGACAAAATGGCGGAGTTTGACCTTCCAGGGGCACTCCACTGGAAAAGGGAAGAAAGCGTCAGAGGGGCATGCGTGCAACTTCCTAAACACACTGCATGTGCTTACCTCCCAAGGGTAAGGAGGTCACTGTGCGTGTGGGTAGCCCAGCCTAAGGAAAGGATCACGGGAAAGGGGACCAACCTATAAAGTCCTAGGATCGAGGATCAACACAGCACTTGACTTTCACGTGCCCACTTGGGACTCTTCCAAGCATACTTTCCTTTCTTTCTCGTTTTAAAGCCTTTTTAAATAAACTTCCACTTCTGCTCTGAAACATGCCTCAGTCTTGTTTTCTGCCTTATGCCCCTCAGTTGAATTCTTTCTTCTGAGGAGGCAAGAATTGAGGTTGCTGCAGACCTGTACAGATTAGCTGCTGGTAACTTGGGTACCTTCCACCAGTAACAGCTTTCCTCAGGTTTTCTGGTCCTCTAGCAGAAAGCATTCCTGAGACTTCAGGGTGATTCATGACCAAAACTGTTAATTGGCCTCTGATATACATTTTGTCCTTCTTCCTTTTAGTATCAGAACCACACACTCCTTCTTGGTTTCAGCAGGGCACATGGACTCCCAGCCAGAGACTACATTCCCCAGCCTCCTTTGCAACTGGTAGAGATCACATGATATCACTTTGGCCAATGGGCTGTGAGCAAAATAACAGACTCTATTCCCCAGCAGTCCCTGCAGTTGAGGGAGGCCATGTGACTAAGTTCTGGCCAATGGAAATGTGAGGAGTGATGTGGGCCGGTTCTAGGTCGCCTTTTACAAGTAAGCTGCCTGCCCTGGCTCCACCATTCCCTATCCCCTAGTTGCTGGAAGGACAACTGAGTGGGGTGAGCCAGCCTAGACTGCAACTCAGGCAGGAAACACTGTTGGGGACGGCTGAGCATCAAGATGGAAGCAACCTGGATCCCTGGGTCACTCCATGGAGCAGAGCCACCCAATCACCAGAGTGGCCTGCACTGCAGACTTCCACAGGAAAGAAACACACTTTCCTTCTTGTTGGAGTCACTTGGTCTCTGTTCAACCTGCTGAACCAATATCCTCACCAGCATAATGACCAGGCCACAAGGAAGCTCACTAGCATGTGGAGGGCAGAGGCCAGGCTGCAGGGGCTGAGGGTGAAGTAGTGGGAGGTGTTGGGGGGTGAGGGGGTGGTGAGAATAAATGTCACTACAGCCTGAGCTGGAGGGGCTTGCTTTACAATCATGTTGAGATCGGGAGTTCAAGACTAGCCTGGGCAACATAGTGGACCCCATCTTAAAAAAAAAAGAAAAATTTGAAGAGACAATTTAAGTGTGTTTTTAATACTGCTGGGGGCCGGGCTTGGTGGCTAACGTCTGTAATCCTAGCATTTTGGGAGGCCAAGGTGGGCGGATCACTTGAAGTCAGGAGTTCAAGACCAGCCTGGCCAACATGGTGAAATCCCCATCTTTACTAAAAATATGAAAATTAGCTGGGCATAGTGGTGCATGCCTGTACTCCTGGCTACCCAGGAGGCTGAGGCATGAGAATTGCTTGAACCCACAAGGCAGAGATTGCAGTGAGCCGAGATTGCGCCACTGCACTCCAGCCTGAGTGACAGAGTGAGACTCTGTCTAACAACAACAACAACAACAATGACAACACTGCTGGAAGGAGGCAGACAGACAAGAGAAGGTGGAAGAGAGTCTGTGACACAGGAGAGGGATCGCTGATTGAGTGGGAGGGGAGTGGGGTTGGGGTACAGGGCTTAGAGCTTGGGTTTGAATGGCCAGGACAGCAGTGGTCATCCAGGATGGCCCAAGGTGTCTCCTTGACTCTCGCTTGGACCCTGTGCCTCTCAGCACCTCTGAGGCGGGAGCTGGGCTCTTTCCCCTCAGGATAGGGGCGGGGGGTTCTTTCCCTGTGGCACCTGCCACTCTGCTGGGCCTCCGCTAAACATCCCAGCTGGGGAGGTGTCCCCTCAGGGAGGGGCATGAAAGCTCTTACCCCCGGGGGCTGCTGCCCACACCCAGCTTTTCCCTGTCACTGCAGTGCTGGGAACAAATGCTTTTCCCCTCACTAGAAATGTCACATCTAAAATTAAGGTGGTGTTGGCGTGCCTGCCGGGAGCAGGAGTTGGGGAGGTAAAGGCTGGAAAGGTGAGCTCACGGGCAGGCCCGGCGTCCCAGGCCCTGGCGGGCAGCCAGGCGTGGGTCTTGGTTAAGGAGATGCTTTGGCACCCCAGTACCCCAAGAAGCAGGTTAGAGGTCTAGAGGCTGCGCCAGCCTGATCCTGTCTTCCTTTGCTGTCCAGGGCCTGTCCCGAGGCAGGGGCTCCACCAAGGTGAGATGGAGATGAAGGGCCTGGAAGCAGTGAGGGGTGATCCAGCCTCTCTCACTCCAACGTATCTGAGAAAACCATCCCAATGTGGACATAATTCACAGCCAGAATGCCTGGCACATCTGAGATGGGTGGTCTGAAAAGGCCACCCAGAGAGTCTGATACACACACTCTTCCCCCGCCCTAGGGACTACAAGTTCAGAAAAGAGCCCAGGCCAGGCACACGTGGGCTTGAGCGCCAGTTCTGCTACCTACTGCATACAAACCCCACACCTCTCTGTACCTCAGTTTCCTCATCTGTCAAATGGGGCTGTGAATAGTACCACCTGCTACCAGGCTGTTCTGAGGCAACTAAGAGTACGTGGCAAAGCGCTTGGCTCGGCCACGAGGGAGAGGGGCTCAGCCACAAGTAACCTTCCTGACTTGGCCGGGCTAGGGTCGGATCTGGGTCCCATCACTTAGCTGGCGGTGGGCACATTTTGATAGCATTTGAGCCTCAAACTTTTTTACGAATAAGCATTTGTAAGATTACCCATCTACCAGATTGCCCTGAGGACTGAAAAAAATACGTGTACATCTGGTACCTAGAACAAGGTGGTTATCATGAAAGGAACCCGCGTGTCTGTATCCTGAGAGCCCCATGAGCTTGGACAGGTTTGGAAATGGAGCCTCACAGCATCCGCTCTCTCTCGTGTCTCCGGGGGCTCTTCCTGCCCCAGGGTGACACAGCCGGAGGTTCCCTGGGGCTTCCAGTTGCCAGGGCAGACCTGCAGGGTCAGCACTGGGGTATCAGCACTTAGGCATGGTGGGCTGAGGCCAGAGGCGAGGTACCCCAGCGGTGGGTACCCTCAGGGCAGGGCAGTTCAGCGCCCACCCCTTGCCCAGCCTTGCCCAGTGAGCAGTGCTCTGGGCCAGACCCTATGCTGGGTGCTGAGATGAGTCAGATGGGGGTCCCTGCCAGGGGCATCTTGAGGTTCAGCGGTTAGGGGGGGAGGTGACACAGAACTGCAGAGACTCAGAGATTTCCCACGGGAGGGGCTTCTCAGCTATGTCTTGAGGAGGAGGGTGGAGAACGAGGGGGAGCACTGCGTGAAATGGCACAGGTGAGAAACAGCCCCAGAGCCTCCTCGCTGGTGCAGGTCAGGAGGCAGGTGGGGGACACGCCTACAGCGTCACATGTGCCCTGGCAGTGGGTCTGTGAGGGGGCGTGGGGAAGTCTGTTGGGATGGATCCCTTGCCCATACTTCACACGGGGGAGTGAAAGAGCAGGGGCTGTGGAGTCAAGGAGTCACAGCAGGCGGCTGAGGGCAAGGTGCTCACTCTGAGCCTCGCTCTCCTCCCCTGTTACCTCTGGGCCTGTGAGGATGCATGGCGACAAGCAGGGGCTGAGCTCCTGGTCGCGGGAGGAGCTCTGTCTGTAGGGCTGTGTCCATCACGCCTCCTTCTCATGGAAGGGCAAGTCTAGGGCTTGAGCAAAGTCCAGATGTAAGGCGATAAGAAACTGAGACAGGGGAACGTTCCAGATTAAAGAAGAGAAAAGGGAGAGTGCCAAAAACATCCTTTGACAACATTGCACTCCGCCTCGATGTTTTACAAATGGGGAAATCAGGGCCCACGCTGTAGTGGAGTGACTGTGGACTTGGAGCTTCAGTCCCTAGGCCTGGACTCAAGTCCGGGCCATCTGCCCTGGAGAGAGTCACTGCGTTTCTTTGGGTCTCAGTTTCTACGTCTGCAGAATGAGACTGGGCATCACCATGCCTCACCATCAGCCTGCCATTAGGATTGGCTGGGGTGTCACTGTGAAAGGCATTTGGTAAGCGGTGAGTAGAGTGCCCCATGGCACTGTGGGTGCTGGTGCTGAGGACGGTGGACACGATGGTGAGGGACCTGGTCGTGGTGGTGGTGGTGATGATTGTGGAGGTGATGGTAGTAATGGATGTGGTGATGGTGGTGGTGACAGTGATGGGTAGTGATGGTGGTGATCATGGTGATAGTGTTTGGGAGGTGGTGGTGGTGATGGTAGTGGTAGTAATGGTCATTGTAGTGGTGAAGATGATGGTGGTAGTAGTGATGGTGGTGATGGTAGTGGTAGTAATGATAGCAGTAGTGGTGGCCATAGTGGTGGTGAAGGGTGGTGGTGATGGTGATGATGGTGGTGGTGGTAGTTGTGGTGGTGATGGTGATGGTGGTGGTGGTGGTAGTTGTGGTGGTGATGGTCTTTGTGGTGGTGAAGGGTGGTGATAGTGATGTGGTGGTGGTGATGGTAGTAGTAATGGTCATTGTGGTGGTGAAGGGTGGTGGTAGTGATGGTGGTGGTGGTGGTGGTGGTAGTGATGGTCATTGTGGTGGTAAAGGGTGGTGATAGTGATGTGGTGGTTGTGACAGTAGTAGTAATGGTCATTGTGGTAGTGAAGGGTGGTGGTAGTGATGTGGTGGTTGTGACAGTAGTAGTAATGGTCATTGTGGTAGTGAAGGGTGGTGGTAGTGATGGTGGTGATGGTTGTAGTGATGGTCATTGTGGTGGTAAAGGGTGGTGATAGTGATGTGGTGGTTGTGACAGTAGTAGTAATGGTCATTGTGGTGGTAAAGGGTGGTGACAGTAGTGGTGATGGTAGTGGTAGTGATGGTCACTGTGGTGGTGAAGGGTGGTGATGGTGGTGGTGGTGGTAGTGGTAATGATGGTCATTGTGGTGGTAAAGGGTGGTGGTGGTGGTGATGGTGGTGGTAGTAGTCATGATCATTGTGGTGTTGAAGGTGGTAGTGGTAGTAATAATGAAGGTGGTGATTGTGATGGAAGGCAGCAAACATTTGCTGAGCATTTACTAGGGAACCCACATCCTACCAAAGTGCTTTATTTGAATTATCCCAATTTAATAGTCACAACAACCCTTTGAGGTAAGTATTACCATCAAACTCATTTTATCTATGAGGAAACTGAAGTTACATTCCTTTCCAGGGTCACAGAGGAGGGAATTGGCAGAGCCAGGATATATTGAGACCATCTGACTCCAGAATTCATGCTGTTAACCCCCATGTTCAACTTCCTTGGTGAGGCATGAATACGGCACTAGCAAATCACTGTTTTCACTGGTTAACATTCCCCCACCCCACTAAGAGGGGCAGACAGAGCTCAGAAGCTGGGGGTTCTGATACCGCGTCCCAGTCCCACTGGAGGTCCTGAGGGACCCCGGGTGCAGGGTAGGGTGGCCAAACCTGTGAGCTGCAGGATCTGGTCATCAAGGTGTGTCACGGCCTCGTCATGCATGACCTGGCCTCCGATGACAAATTCCAGGCGTCCTTCCTCCAGGAGCTGGCGGACCTTGACATGGGCAGGCAGAGAGAAAAAAGCCAGTTACAGCTCCTGAGCATGGCTGGGTCTATGGGGGACACGCTTACAGCGCCACTCCCCACCCTTGCTTACTCTGCAAAAGCAGGGCAGTGTCTGTCCTGGTCCACACTGTGTCTCCACCACTTAGAAATCATGCAGCCCTCACGGGGCATTTGAGATATGTATTTGTACATATAAGATTTGCTTAAATCTTATTTTATTAAATAATTCGAAACTTTAGAAAAGTTTCAGAAATAGAACAAAGAGCTCCCATATCCTTTCCCAGGGTTCACTCATCACTACCGTTTTTAACCTATTTGCTTAATACCCCCGTCTCTACACACATAACACCTTTATTCCACCTTTGCTGCTAACCAAGTTAGCAACAGCATACCCTTGACGTTACGCACTTCAGTATGTGTACACACAGCTGTTTATAGGCGGTACCTTTGGTTTGTTTCTTAAGGTGCACTATTTGTAGATCATTCACTCAACACATGTTAAGTGAGCACCTAGTATACAACCGACACTGTTCAGGCACCGGAGGTTCAGCAGTGAATGAAGTAGGCAAAAATTCCTGCCTCCAGGGAGCCCCGCCACAAGTTTCCTGCCCAGGTCTTCACTGGGCCATGCAGTGAAGGGCTAGGAGACAGACCACTGGGTTTGGTGGGGTCCACCTGAAGAATCATGGGCCGCCCACAGGATACCCTGGAAAGGCCTGCCTCGAGTCAGGCATGCCTGGCCCAGAATCCCACCTGCCCCTTACAAGCTGTGTGACTGCAGGCCAGTAGCCTGCCCTCTCTGAACCTGGAACGTCTCTTTAACTCGAGGTAACAGCCCCACTATCTGGCAGCATCAAGTGGCCATTGGATGTCCGGCTCCTTCCCGTGACTCTGGTGGGACCTGGTGGACACCCTGCTCTCTCTTCTCGGCTTCACTCCCTTGAGCAAGTCGCTTGGCATCTCTGAACTTTATGTTCAGCAACTGTTCTGAAGGCAGGTGGATACCGGGGAGGAAACTAAGAACCCCTGAATATCGTCCTGGGTGCTCACACCAGGGCTTCAATCTTGGCATGACCTCTCTGCAATGGGGCGGTCACCCCGCTTAATGGAAGTGGAATGTGCGGTTCGCAGAGGCTAGTCATGTCCCCCGGTGCGGGGGCAGGATGGGACCCAGGCTGCCTCACTGTGCAGTGGGGACTCTGACTCTCCATCCTGTATGAAGTAACCTGCTGCCTACCCTCGAACCACAGGGACTGTCGCAACCTCATCAAGGGTCATCAGACCCCGGGCCCAGGGGGCCAGGCAGCTAACACAAATGAGAGAAGAGGGTGAGGGCTCGGGGACACCTGGGATGCCTGGTGTCAGGAGGCACTGCTGACTTAGTACCAGCTGGCACGGAAGTGCATACCTGGGTTGCCAGAGCTGGCAGTTTTTTCAAGAGTAGACAGAAATTCAGGATTAAATTGAAAGCAGTCTCACAGGCATGGAACTGACCATAAACCTTGATCTAAACAAGGCTTGTGAACAGCCCGGTGGGGTTTTGGCCCTGTGATTTACGCCAGCCTGGCCCTGGCCCTGGCTAGAACTGCCCCATTGAGTTTTCCGCCTGGGTCTTCGCCAGGCCACTGGGCCAGCTGAGTCACCTGGTGACCTCGTTACCTGGTGTTTCTGCTGCTCCGAGGCGACGCCATCCCACCACAGCCGGAAAAACTCCTGCTCTACCGCGATGAACCGGCGCTGCTGGCCGCGGGCCAGCTCTTCCACCACTGAGGTGTAGACATTGGCGGCGTATGCCTGCATGCTTTCCTGGGGGAGGGGACAGCATCACACCAGCCCCGGTCTAACACGACCAAGTGTCCCTGGGGCCGCTGCCATTCGCTGGGTGTGTCTGCACAGAGTTGGGGGCTCTGCCCTTCCTTCCCTGCTGCTCACTCACCACACAGCTATTAGGCACCCGCTCCACACCAGGCTCTCCCCACTGGATGGGATCGTGCTCTCCTGGGGGAGAGGGACGGGGAAACAGACACCCTGCATGGGCAGAGACACGTGCCCTCCCAGACCAGGGGTCAGGGACAGCTTCCCAGAGGGGTGAGCAAGCTGGGCCCTGAGCGTGCAATTGGGGGGGCTGGGCCCTGAGTGTGCCATTGAGAGGCAGCACAGGAAAGTCTTAGGGCCCAGTGGGGGTGTGGTCCAGTGACCCCAAAGGGGCCTGCTGGGGCTGAAATGATGAAAGCTGGTGCTGAGAGGAGGAGCTCCCCAGGCTGTCCCTGAGGTCTAGCCATCTTCCTCCCCAAGGCTGGGAGCTCCAAGGACCAGAGCTGCAGTGTGTTCCCGTCCGAGTCCCCAGGGCCCTGCACTCGGGGTGCCCACAGAGGGCTTAAATTAATGGAAGGAGCACCGAGCAGGGAGCCAGGAGGCGTGGGACTTATTCCCGGGTGACCTTGGGCAAGGCACCAACCCTCTCTGGGCCTCGGTTTCCTCCTCTGGAAACTGGCTGTAGTGGGCACGCTTCCCCTACCCTTCACAGATGGGGAAACTGAGGCTCAGGGACCAAAGCCCCTCGCCCAAAATCCTGAGCACAACCAGGAGGTGACCACAGGTCCACCTTCACCCCTGTCCTAGGGGGCGGAGGACGCTGAGCTGGCTTCCAATATTCAGCCCCGCAGGGGACCAGCCCGGCCCCTTCCCAGCGGGCACCTGACATCCACCTGCTCTGAAGCCAGCCCCACCCTCTCCTGCTCCAGGCTTCCCTGGGAAATGGGTTACTGCTGTCAACCCCCATGCCCCTCCCCAGCCAGGAATGCAGGGGCCCCTTCAATCTGCAACACCTCCAGAAGGGGTAATGGGGGTGCAGAGGCAGGAAGTGACTGGCTCAAAGTTAGCGACGCAACCAGTCAATAGCAGCGTGGGGTCCTGAACCCACTGAGCCTCCTTCTGCGCCGGCATCGGGCCCCGGGACACAAACCCACCCTTGGATTCCGCGGGGAGAGGGAAGCTGCAGCCTTGGGGGCGCGCGGGGCGTCGTCGGCACCTACCTGCACAGTGTAGACCCAGCCCACGTCCATGTGGCTGTGGGGCACCACGAAGGCCTGGATGGGGTCGGCGGACTGGACCCCCGGCGGTCGCAACAATAGCAGCAGTGCCAGCAGCGGCAGCCAGCGAAGCTGCCCCATCCCTGCGGCCGGCCGGGAAGGAGCCTGGCCCACTTCCGGGTCCGCGAGGGGCGGGGCGACCGCGCGGGCGGGGACGCGGCCCATTGGCTGCGGGCGGGGGCGGGGCCCATTGGCTGCAGGCTGGACGCCCACCTCAGGAAGCGCGGGAAGGGTGAGCTGGAGGCGCGGGGCCCGCGGGGGGCAGGGCGCCTGCTCTTTGCGGTTTAGCTTTCCATCCCCGTCTGCAGCTTCCTGGCCTTCCCCCCGTCCAGCCTTTCAGCCCCATCTCCCCCAAGCCTGCCAGATCTCCCCCATCCAGAGGAGACCCCTCCTCGCCCAAAGCCCACACTCTGGTGGTGCCTCTCGGAGCCTGTGCCTCTTCGCAATACCTGCATCCCGCCCTCTGGACTCGGCTCCAGGATTCAGAGACTGCCGTGCAAAATTCAGCTCAGCACGCACCCCGTGAGCTCTGCCACCAGGAACCTTCCCTGACGACCCTTTCCCTCCTCTCCCTCGCGTCGAAACCCCCATCTGGGCGGCACCATGGGGGACTTGTTATGGGACTGTCTCCTTTTTTTTTTGGACAGGGTCTCACTGTCTCCCAGGCCGGAGTGCAGTGGCGCGATCAGGGTTCACTGCAGCCTTGACCTCCTGGGCTCAAGTGATCCTCCCACCTTGGCCTCCTGAGTAGCTGGGACCACAGGCGCGCACTGCCCCGCCCAGCTAATTAAAAAAAAAATTGTAGACATGGCGGCGTCACTATGTTGCCCAGGCTGCTCCCAAACTCCTGGGCTCAAGCGATCCTCCTGCCTCCGCCTCCCAAAGTGCTGGGATTACAGGCATAAACCACCATGCCTGGCTCAACTGTCTCCATTTTAAGGAGGATAACTGGCTTTCAGAGATAGTTCCTGACTTGTCTGAGATCACGCAGTTAGTGGAGGAGCCAAGACAAGCTTTCTGGGTTACTGGATGGTGACCTGGGGCGACATGGGTAACCTCGCTGAGCCTCAGTGAAATGGGGCAGATAGAGGAGCTGTGAACGAAGTGAGGATGCACCCAGGCTGAGAGCGTGAGCACAGCAACCCTTGCCTGCATTCAAGGGAGGTGCGGTCACCTTGGTGCAGCCTGATGGGGACTGTTGTCTGGAGCCAGCCCTGTCCACTATTCCCTGCCCCAGAAAGCAAGGGTCTGTGGCTTAGGGTTTACCATCTGAGAACCACATGGCTGTGCCCCTGCCTGGCATTTTCTAGCGGAGCAAGAGCTGCAGCTCTGAGCAAAAGTGCTGGTCCTCTTGCCCGTTCATGTAACAAATGGAAACTGAGAACAGGTTTTCCAAGCAGGTCTGCCTCCTCCTTCTGTCCTTAGGACCCCTGCATCCCCATAACCTCAGGTCAGATGCTCTGAGCCTGATGTGGACAGTACTCACTAACACATATCCCCATGGCCAGCCAGGCTCACAGCTGGACTCCACTCTCCAGCCTCTGCATCCAGGTGCGGCCATGTGGCTAAGTGCTAGGCAATGGGTGGGGGCGGGCGCTGTACTCCTCTTCCAGGCTGGCCCCTAACAACCTCCTGTGGGTGAGCCCTGCTCTCTTTCTCACCTACTGCCCCAGTGGAGGGCACTCCGAGGACCTCAGGGAGGTCAGAGCCACCAATGGAGGCTCTGAAGAACCACATGGAACTATGAGGAACCCAAAGAGCTGTGACAAGAGGGAGAAATAAGCTTTAATTGGGTTAAGCCACTGAGTTTATCAATAAGGCAGTGTCACAATCTTTGGCAGACTGTATTTGCCAAAGATGGGCTCCACGACATTACCCACCCCCCCAAGCTCTTTGTGGGATTTGGTTGACAAGAAAAACCGTACTCTGTAAAATATCTCAAAAGGTTTATTCTAAGCCAAATATGAGTGGCCATGGCCTATGACACAGCCTCAGGAGGTCCTGAGAACAGGTGCCCAAGGTGGTTGGGCTATAGCTTTATACATTTTATGGGGACAGAAGTTACAGGCAAAGACATGAATCAATACATGTAAAGTATACATTGGTTTGGCCCAGAAAGGTGGGACATCTTGAAGTGGGTGGGTGGTGCTTCCAGGTCAGAGGAGGATTCAAAGACTTCCTGACTGGCAATTGGTTAAACGAGTCAAGCTTTACCTGAAGAGTTGGAGTCGGCAGAAAGAAATGCTTGAGTTAAGACAACGGGGTTGTGGAAGCTAAGGTTCTTGTTATGTAGATGAAGCCTCCAGTTAGCAGGCTTCAGACAGAATAGATGTGCAAGTCTCCTGGGACCTTAAAAGGTCCTGGAAAAGAGCTAGTAAGGGAAGGAGATTCTCTACAGAATGCAAGTTTCCCCCACAAGAGATGACTTTGCAAGGCCGTTTCAAATTATGTCAAAGAAAATTTATTTTGGGGTAAAATACTTTGATTTCCTTTGGGGCCTGCTCTCTGTCATGTGTTGCTATACTAGAGTCACGTTACTGTTGGTATCTGATTGCTACAAAGGGTGTTCTGTCAGTCTTAGGAGGATCTCTATGTTAATGTTAATGCTGGTCAGTTGTGCCAAAACTTAAAGGGAGGAGGCTGTAATGAGGCGTGTATGACCCCCCACTTCCCATCATGGCCTGAACTAGTTTTTTTTGTTTTTTTGGGGGTCCCCTTGGCCAACAGGGGGTCCATTCTGTCAGTTGGGGCTTGTAATTTTATTTTTGGTTTACAATATGATCTTGACCTTCTTCCCTTTGGGAGATAGGGTCTTTGTCTCCTCCCACTGAATCTTGTTTATTTATTGTTTTTTATTTTATTAATTTTTGTTTTTTAGAGATAGTCTTGCTCTGTTGCCCAGGCCAGAGTGCAGTGGTGGACTCCTAACTTACTTCAGCCTCAAACTCCTAGGCTCAGGTGATCCTCCTGTTGCAGCCTCCTGAGTAGCTGAGACCACAGGTATGTGCCATCTTGCCTGGCTAATGAAAACTTTAAAAAAAATTTTAGATATAATATCTTGTTATGTTGCCCCAGCTGATCTTGAACTCCTGGGCTCAAGGCATCCTCCCAGCATCACCTCGCAAAGTGCTGAAATTATAGGTGCATGCCACCATGTCCAGCTAATTTTTCTTTTCTTTTTTGTGGACAAGATCTCTCTGTGTTGCCCAGGCTGGTCTGAAACTCCTAGCCTCAAGAGATCCTCCTAAAGTGTTGGGATTACATGCATGAGCTGCCTTGCCTGGCCCATGGGTGGGCTTGTGACACACTTATGACAAAGAGAATGTAGTGAAAGTGGTACTATGTGACTTCCATGACATCCATGTTCACTGGAACACTCATGCGTGGAGGCCTGAGTTGCCCTGTCAGCAGTCCAACTACCCTGAGGCCACCACACTGTGAGGAAGCCCAACCAACCCACATGGGGCAGACCACATGGAACAGCTCAAGATCACCATGCTGTTTCAGCTCCAGCCCCCCATCTGACTACAACCACATATGAGACCTCATGTCATTTTCTCTCCCGCCCACTGTATCACAGCTGTGTAGGTTTCATTTGTACTTTCCTCAAGGCTCTTGCATGAGCTCTTGCTTCACTTAGTCTCAGGCTTGAAGCTGATACTCACAACCCTCTTCTGAATTACTCATTCAGATCCCTTTCACCCTCAACTAGACCCATGCTGGACTAGATAGCTTACGTGGTGGGTTGCACCAGATCCTCACCCCTGTGAGACTGAGCCCCTGGTGACCATTCCCTTCTTGAACCATAGCTGCTCACTTGCCTATTTGCTGACTACATCAGGTGAAAGAGTCCCGAGGGACACCCATGTGGGTGGCACACAGTCTTCGCTGCTTCCATTGTGTGACAGCAACCTTACCTCCTCTGATGGTTCAGGTGAACTGCCCCTGCTCGATGGGTGACTCTTCCTCTGCCTACCGATGTCTTGACATGAGTAGCCTGGCATGACTGGTGTCGCTTAGTGGAAGCATTCCCCCTTTGGAAACCAGAACCTCCGAAGCTGCAGACTCTGCAGTTGTGTGGACAGGAAGCACAAATTCTCCAAGTAGGTCACTGAGAGTGATGCTAAGTGAGGCTATTCCTGCTTCCATTCTTTGATTCTTAGGTCCAGGTATTTTACCTACTGGGGACACCGTGTACTGGTCATTGACTTGGGGTATACATATACCTTGGAGGATGGTGCCCTTGCTTCACAGGTGGCACCTCGAAGCTGGTGCTGTGGCTGAGCCTTCAACTGGCCACTCCATCCTCCCATCAGCCTCTGGGTGGTACAGCACATAATAGGACCACTAGACACCATGGGTGTGCCTGCGGTTGCCCCTCTTTTGCTCTGAAGTGGAGCCCTTGGCCCAATGTGATGTTACACCCTCGTTTTGGGCTCTAATACTGGAGCAAGCCAGCCACCATGTCATGAGGACTCTCGAGCCATCTGTGGAGAGGCCCACCTAGGGAGGAACGGAGACCTCCCACCAACAGCCGGCACTGTCCTGCCAGCCTGGGCGTGAGTGCCTTGGAAGCAGGCCCTCCAGCCCAGGCCCGGCCATTCCCGAGGACATTCTGACTGCAACCTCAGGGAGGCCCATGAGGCAGCAACACACAGTGAAACCACCCTGGATTCTTCACCTGCAGACACCGGGGTTATCATAAACATCTATTGCTGCTTTCAGTCACACTTCCTGAAATATTTGGGTATTTTCCCCTAGTGTCTGGTTACCTGAGTCAGTGAGCATCAGTCCTGTTGGGGAAGGAGTAGGGGATTCCCATAGGCCTTTGTCACGATGTTGCAGAGTCCTTCTTCCTGGGAACACGCTTTTCCCTTCAGTGGATGGCATTTGGATTTGAAAACTGGCTCAGGTCTGGACACTGGGCAAGGGATCAGGATTTCTCTTTGGGGTGGCTGCTCTCAGCCTCCTAACCCCATCTGCCTTGATTTGTCCAGAGAGGATGGGCCAAGTCTTACCTGTGTCAGCCATCCATCTATCTTGCCCCTAGGGTGCTTCTTTCTCTCTCTTTCTTTCTTTCTTTCTTTTTTTCTTTCTTTCTTTCTTTCTTTCTTTCTTTCTTTCTTTCTTTCTTTCTTTCTTTCTTTCTCTCTCTTTCTTTCTTTTCCTTTCTTTTTCTTTCTCTCTCTTTCCCCTTCCTTCCTTTCTTCCTTCCTCTCTCTCTTCTTTCTTTCTTTCTCTCTCTTTCTTTCTTTTCCTTTCTTTTTCTTTCTCTCTCTTTCCCCTTCCTTCCTTTCTTCCTTCCTCTCTCTCTTCTTTCTTTCTTTCTCTCTCTTTCTTTCTTTTCCTTTCTTTTTCTTTCTCTCTCTTTCCCCTTCCTTCCTTTCTTCCTTCCTCTCTCTCTTCTTTCTTTCTTTCTCTCTCTTTCTTTCTTTTCCTTTCTTTTTCTTTCTCTCTCTTTCCCCTTCCTTCCTTTCTCCCTCTCTCCTTTCTTTCTTTCTTCTTTCTTTCTCTTTCTTTCTTTCTCCCCGCTTTCTTTCTTTTTCTCTCTCTTTCCCCTTCCTTCCTTTCTCCCCTTCCTTCCTTTCTCTCCTTCCTTCCTTCCTCTCTCTTTCTCTCTTTCTTCTTTCTTTTTTTTCGGAATTTCACTCTTGTTGCCCAGGTTGGAGTGCACTGGCATGATCATGGCTCACTGCAACCTCCACCTCCCATGTTCAAGCAATTCTCCTGCCTCAGCCTACCGAGTAGCTGAGATTACAGGCACTCACAACCATGCCCAGCTAATTTTTTTTTTTTAAGTAGAGATGGGATTTTACCATGTTGGCCAGGTTGGTCTTGAACTCCTGACCTCAGGTGATCCACCTGCCTCAGCCTTTCAAAGTGCTGGGATTATAGGCATGAGCCACCACACCCGGCCAGGTGCTGTTTTCTATCAAGCATCTCCATGGCTCGCCATGGACCTCACTGCGTTCCAGCCTTGATGCTTGTTAAAGTGATTGCATTGACCTTGCTTCCGGTGGTTTGGTGTGCGCTCCCAGCCCCTTATTTCTGGATCCTCTTATTCCCAGCACTCTCAGCAAGCCTCGTTCTGTAATGGCACCTCCCACCACCCACCCTGGCCTATGGCAGACAGCCCTACCCCTGAGCTACGTGGTGAAGCCAGTGCCGGGTCAATGGGACGTCCTCGGTGGTGTCTTGTGGAACGCTGTCACCCAGTGGGTTTTCTGTCTGCTCTGGTCCATGCCCACTTCTCTGTCTTTTGATCCCTTCTTCTATCATCTGCCATCTTTCTCCAAGTTTCAAGAGCCACTTCAGCAGTGTGTTAGCACTGTCTCCTGCTGTTAAATCCGGTGTGACTGGTGTCTTAGTCATCTTGGGCTGCCATAAGAAGAAACCACAGACTGAATGGCTTAAACAGCAGACATTTATTTTCTCGTGGTTCTGGAGGCTGGAAGTCCAAGATCAAGGTACCAGCAGGATCAGTTTCTGGAGAGAGCTTGCTCCTTGCCTTGTACATGGCTGTCTTCTCCCTGTGTCCTCACATAGGCTTTCCTCTTTGCATGTAAGGCGGGGGGAGGCAGGAGGAGAGGGGGAGAGAGAGAGAGAGAGAGAGAGGCAGAGAGACAGAGAGACAGAGAGACAGACAGAGAGAGAGAGGGAATGAGATCTGGTGTCTTTTCCTCCTTTTCTAAGGATGCCAGCCTTATCAGGTTAGGGTCTCACCCTGATGACCTCATTTTACCTTAATCACCTCCTTATAGGCCCTATCTCCAAATACAGTCACATTGGGGGTTAGAGCTTCCACCTGTGAATTTTTTGGGGGATACAATAGAGTCCATAACAACGGGAGAAGGCCCCCATTTCACGAGCTCCTCCTGCCCTTGATCCAGTCCCAAGAGCACTGCCCCACCTCCACTGCTCCATGCTGGCTGGGTCCATAGCTCCTTCAGGGTGTAGTCTTGTCCTCCCTGGCTGGTCCAGCATGTCCCCAGGTGGGTGTGGTTGTGACTTAACCCCAGTGATGAATCTGGTGGTCGGCACAGTTTGTAGGTGGATTCTGAGGGCAGGATGTTTGGTCTTCCACGTTGAAGGCTGCGGTATCATCTTTAGGCAAGGAGAGGCTGTTATCCTCTGAGGGAGGACTTGGGCACTTCTGCAGGCCCAGGGGGTCCAGGTAAATCTGGGGAACCACAATTGGAGACTGTGCATTCACTCAGACATCTCATCATGCGCTTCTTGGAGTCCCACTTCTTTGTGATCAGGGCTGGAAGCTTGGCATTGCAGACCTGACAGGATTGGGCACCTGGCCTACTCTGCAGCTTCCCTCTTCATAACTAAGCCCTGGGCTGGTTCTTGCTTTTTTTTTTTTTTTTTTTTTTTGTCGGGGCAGTGTTTTTGCTCTTGTCGCCCAGGCTGGAGTGCAATGGCGCAATCTCACTGCAACCTCCACCTCCCGAGTTCAAGCAATCCTCCTGCCTCAGCCTCCTGTGTAGCTGGGCTCACAGGTGCCTGCCACCATGCCTGGCTAATTTTTGTATTTTTAGTAGAGATGGAGTTTCACCCTGTTGGCCTGGCTGGTCTTGAACTCCTGACCTCAGGTGATCTGCCTCCCTCAACCTCCCAACGTGCTGGGATTACAGGCATGAACCATGACACCCGACGGGGATCACATTTCAACCTGAGATTTGAAGGGGGCAAATATCCAAACTCCATCAGGAGGGTAGGGTAGTGGGTACAGTTTTTAATTGGGTACAATTTAAAGGGGTGCAGTTTTAAATAGCAAAATCCACATTGAGAAAGGGACATCTGAGCAGGAGGTGTGGAAGAGGGCGGTGTGGATGTCTGGGGACCAAGCTTACCAAACTTACTGGGCAGCAGTCACTGTAAGTGCAAAGGCCCTGAGGCAGGACCATGCCTGGTAAGCTCAGGAGCCAGCAAGGAGGTCCCTGTAGCTGGAATGGAGGGAACCAGGGGAAGAAAAACAGGAGGGAAGGTTCTAGAATGGGGGACAGTGGACAGATATGGGGCTTTGTGGGACTTTGGCTTTTACTCCGAAGGAGATGGGAGCCATTGCAGGATTTTGAGCAAAGACTGAGGTGATCTGACTTATGTTGTAAGAGGATCCCTCTGACTGCTGTGTTGCTGGGTGGAGAACACACCAGACCCGGCTGGGCCAGAAGTGGGGAGACCAAGTAGGAGGCGTGTGCAATAGTCCAGGTGAGACATGACGGTGGTTAGGACCTGGGAATAGCGGTGGAGGTGGTGACACGTGGTCGGGCTTGACTGTGTTTTGCAGGAAGAGCTGACAGAACCTGCTGGTGAATATGATGTGCTGTGTGAGCCATGGGGAGGCAGGGATGATGGTGTGGTGTAGGTACAATGTGCACAGGCCTGTGTTGACACAAAGCATTTATTTCATTTCCCTTGGTCTCTTCTAATGGCTGGTCTGAGTTGGTTTCTTTTTCCTCCTCAACTGTTTTCTGAGCTGTAACAGCAGTGAGAGAGTGTCCCTCCTGGCCCCGGGGACACACCCTTCTGTGGCTGGGGTTGGGGGAGGGGATTCCTCACTGCAATGAAGTAGGGGGAGTCTCCTGGGTGGGGGGAAGTATCTGGGCATCTTCTGTGACAATCTCAGATGAAAGTTCGGCTTCACTTCACGGGGGGTGGCATTTCACTGCAGGGACAGACTACAGCCTAGAAACATGTCTTTCTAAGAACAGGCTCTGGCGTGCCCAGCCCGAAGAGGCTATTTTAGGTTTTGGGTTCTGTTACTTTGGTTACTAGTAGCAAATTGTTGTCAGAAAAAAAGCTGGTGCCAAATGTGTATCCCCCCCATCCCCCACTCTGATGTGATGTACTGCAAAGGCTTCCCATTTGAATCAAAGCTCTGTCATGAAAAACGCAGGATCCAGAAGGGCCAATACAGCGACGTGGACTGTTTCAGGTTATGCCAGTGTTCTCTGGCATTGACGCTCCTCAAAGCGGCCATCGCTGCTCTTGCGAAGTGTAGCGTGTGCCCTCGCCCTTCTTCACCAGACTTGTCCCAGGTGACTCACAAGGAGCAACAGCCTGACCTCTGTAGGTGTGAGAGTTTGCGATAGGGACCCACCAGCCTCGTCTCCCGTTCAGTCCGGACCCTGTGACGTCAGCACTCTTCGTCCTCCTGAGCAAGTGGGAGAGTTCTGGGGAACTTCCTCTTGCTTTAATGGGTGAACTGCTTGGGACTACGTCCAGTGCCAAACGGTCTTCCCGATCAGCAGCAGGGACCCTGGCATACTCCTGGCATACTCCTGCCCCCAAGCCTTCCATGGCTACCCAGTGTCTCTCTCAGGAAGCTTCATCCTCAGCTTGCATTGCAGACAATTCAGGGTTTAGCCCCAACTTGCTTTTTTGGCCGTACCTCCCACATGCTTGTACTACGTTCCTTCCAACAACTGCAATCAGGCCCCATGGTTCCCCATCCTCACCCCCCTTTGCTCTTCTGTGTGTCTCTTCTGCCTGGAATGAGCTCTCTTCCTTCAGCCACCACCCTTGCGTGGCTGGATCCTTCAAGTCCCTTCCTACTGCAAGCCCTTTGCACGTGCTGACCCTCCTGCCTGGAAGCGCTTCCTCCACTCTTTGTGGGATGGACTGCGATTCCTCCTTTGTGTCTTGCACGTGGAAGGCCAAAGAGAGCGTCCATGAACCTCCCCTCTCCATAGCATTGATGGCTGTATAGAATTCAATAGTAATTTGTGCATTTGGTTAACATCTTCCTCACCTTCTACACCATAGGCTCCATGAGACTTTGTTTTGTTCACTACCAGATGTGGCACCTGGGAGAAAGGAGGGGCTGTCTACCTTTTGTCGAAAGAACAAATTAATTTATTATTACCCGCATGCCTGTTTCCCTTGCACACTTAAGGAAATGGGCCATGACCTGGTGCAGTGCAAAAAGCTCAGCCGAGGAGCTCCTCCCACCTCCGTAGCTCACCTGCAGTGTAAGCAAGTCACTTAACCCTGGGGCAGGGATGATGCATCCCATGGCTCCTGGCAGCCTGACCCAGAGCCTCCAGGTTCTAACCTTTAAAATGGGGATATTTATACCTATTCATAGGGTTGTTGTAAATATGAAACTAGGCCATGCCAAGTGAATGCCCAGGACCTGACCCAGGTCCACCCCACCTCAGGCTGTAAGGCTGCCCGTGGGACCTGTATTTATCAGGAAAACCTTTCATGCCCTGATGCTGTGCCAGGCCCAGGGTTGGGAGCTGAGAGAACAGGAGCTGATGCTGCTGCAGGATGCCCTCATGTCGGAAGACAGGCACTGCCTGGGGGAGAAGCTGCTCTGGGGCTTTTGGGGCTCCTGGGAGGACCCTGGAGGCCTTCCTGGAGGAGGAGGTGAAGCAGTTGGACTTTCCAGGCCAAGAAGGAAGAGGGAGGGGGTCAGAGGCTTAGAAGACAGAGGAACTGGAATGATCCCTCCTGCTAGGTGAGGTGTAGAGGGGCTAGGATTCAGCTCAGGGGCCTAGAACTGGGCCAAGGTGGGGTGGGGTGACCTGACCTTGGGCCTGGGGCCTGCCGCACTCTTTCCTTCCCTCTGCTCTCCTTCTTCTGCTCCCTGGAGGGTCTCTCCTTAGCCATTCCCTCTCCTCTCCCTTCCTGGGAGGGTAACCGAGGAGAGGGGGAAGTTGGGGGATTAACGTGTGACTCTGTGGCTGTCTGCTCGCGCTTTGTGCACACTGGCATCATGGGGTTCTGTGCTCATTCAGGGAGAGGCAGCTGGGACCCCAAGAGGGCCAGCGGCCCCTCGTGCCTTAGGATCACCCTGGGAGCACGCTCTCTCCTCCCTGCTTTGATGGGCTTCTCTAGCCCTGGCCCTTCCCAGGGGACATCCAGCCTCCTCCTCTCCGCGTGGCCGATTGCTCTTCCTCCTTCGTCTGTTGCACGTGGAAGGTCGGAGGACGCGTCCGTGAAGCTCCCGCCCTTCCTCATGGCATTGATTGCTGTACCCCTCGGACCCAGTGTGGGGGCAGGGGTGGGCAGCGACCCCGGCTCCCAGCAGGGCGGGTCTGGGGAAGGGCAGGACGCAAAGGGGCTCAAACCAGAATCGCAGTCTGGAGCTGGAGCCTCTCCTTGGCCAGTTACTCCGGCTGAGTCCCTTTCCCTCTCCGTGCCTCAGTTTCTTCTCAGTAAAATGGGCATCGCCGTGAGGCAGGCGGCCCTCGCGCGGTGACGGTGACGGCTGGCAGAGGCGGCTGCCGCGGGACCGGTGGGTGGGGCAGAAAGGGACGCTTCTGTCCGCGGCAACAGCCCCAGCGCTCGCACCCACACCCCGCCCCGCGCCCTCACCCTGCGCCTCTCACCCGGTGCCCGGCCCCGCGCCCCGGGATCGGCGCCCTGCGATCCGCGCCTCGCGATCCTCGCCCAGCGCCCACCCTGGGCGCCCGCAGCCGCACCCGGCGCCCCGCACCCGCGCTCCGGGCGGAGCCTCCTGGGCGCGCCTCCCCCCCCCCCCCCCCGCGCAGGGGGCCGCGCCCCGGGGAGGCGGAGGAGGAGCGGCCGCCGCGCCCGGCCCCCCGCAGCCGCCCGGAGGACGCCCGTCGCGGTCGCAGCCTGGGGAGCCGCCCATGGCCCAGCAGCCGGGTTAGCCTCGCCGCGCGCCCCCGCCCCCCGCCCCCCGCCCCGGGCCCGCGCTCACGCGCCCTTGCTGTTTTGCCAGCTGACCGCGCCCCCGCCGCGCCCGCCGCGCCCGCCGCCGACCAGGGCTCCTGGTGCCTGTGCCAGCTCAATGGGGCCGCCGACCTCGAAGTTTCCGAAGGTAAGCGCGGGCTGCAGGGCGCCCGGCCCCGCCGCTCCGGAGCCGCCCCGCGCCCACCCCGCCTGATCCCCAGCCCCGCAGGACCTCACCCTGCCCGGGGACGCGGCCCTCGGGTGTGGGACTCCCGCCACTGGAGGACAGGGCGCGTCTTCGCGGGCCAGAAGCGGGACTCAGAGAGCCCGGGCACCGACCCCGGCGCCGTCCTGGGGCAGGGCTGGCTCAGCTAGGGTCCGAAGTGCCGGGGTCCCTCCGGAGCCCGTGCTCTCGGGGTCTTGAGGGAACCCGACAGAACCGGCTTGGAACCCTGCCTCCAGCACTTGCCCGCCGCGAGAGCCCGGGCTGATCGCTCCACCGGTGTCAGCCACAGCGTCTCGGCCGAGAACCGGCGCGCTCGAGCCCCCGGCTTGCTGCCCGGCTGAAGGTGCGGGCGCGGGGTCAGGCGCTGAGTCGGGGGTAAGACCCAATGCCGCGGAGTTCAGTCCCGGCCGCGGGTACCATCCAGCAGCGTCTACGCGCTCCTCCCGCTGCCCGCGCCGGTGGGTGCTGAGTCAGGCCCGGCTGCTGCTCCGGTTTGGAGAAGCTTTTTTTTTTTTTTTTTTTTTGCTGGCAGGGGACAGTCCATGACAGTGGCGCGCCCAGAGCCCGAGGAGCGTCGGTGGGATGGACAGCTGCTCTCGCACCCTGGGAGGTGACCCGGGTTGGCTTTTATGCGGAGGGTCCCAGGGACAGGGACCACGCACTCTGTTGCCCGAGACGCTGCCCCGCCTGGGTTGAATCCTGGCTTCACCCTGACTGGCCGGGTGGCCTTCAGCAAGTGGCTTACTCTCTCAGGGCCTCAGTTTCTCTTCTGTGAAATGGGGATGACGTTGCTTGGGGGCAAGGTTGTGGCAGAGAGAAAAGAGGAGGCCTATGGGGGGTACTGGTGAGGGCCCAGGAATCTGTTTTTGCTTTCTTCCCTCCTCCCTTCAGGGGCCCAGTGAGGTGGGTGATGGAAGGTACAGAGGGCTGGTGGACCTGGGCAGGGTGCTGGCCTCTGTCACTTTATATAACAAGCACACAGTTCCAAGAGCTTTCAAATATCCGCCCCCCCACTCCGTTGAATCCTCGCCACATTATCCCCATTATAGGATAAGGAAACTGAGGCGCAGAGAAGTTAAGTAACTTGCCAGAGGCCACACAGCTGCCAGTGGCAGAGCTCCAGAGGCTGTGCTTCTCCTGGGCGAGTCCTCCTTGGCCTGTGCTCACACTGTCACGGGAAGATGTCACAGGGACACTATCAGCAAAGTGGAGGGGACAGGCTGTGGCAGGGATTGGGGCCCGCTGCCCACAGGTGAGCTCCTCTGCCGGATCTCAGTGCCCCCACAATCTGCTGCAGCTGCCTCCTCAGTCTCATTGTCCCCCATGCTCTGACCACGCCCTGGTCGCCTGCTCATGCTCAGCTCCCTCCAGGCCCCCGAATGTGTCTGTTCCCACCTCCCTGCTGTGGAGTGAGGGTTTCCACCCACCTGGGATGCCTTCTCTGTCCCAGGTGTCCTCATCCCTGGCAATACCCTCACCCCTTGAGGGCAGGGACTATATCCGGTCATGTCTGCAGGACACTGACTGTGCTCAGCAAATCGCAGCTTCTCAGTATGGAATTGTTGACTGTCGATTAGTGAGTGCATGAGTGAGTGAATGCCACATGGCCTTTCTCTGCTTTTTAGAAAAGGGGTAGGCAGGCTCGACGTAGAACCTTCTCCAGCTCTCTTAGGACTCCCCAGAGCCTGCTTGCGGCTGGCAATGGGTCGTGGAAGACCTTTGGGCTGGGAGTCAGTCCCCGAGTTCTGAACGCCAGTGTGTGTATGTGTCATGTATGTATCTGTGGGTGTGTCTGTGTATCTATGTGTGC
This sequence comes from Theropithecus gelada, assembly GCF_003255815.1. NCBI lineage: Eukaryota > Metazoa > Chordata > Mammalia > Primates > Cercopithecidae > Theropithecus > Theropithecus gelada. Next base: position 6,312,193 of record NC_037672.1, read on the forward strand.
ATCTGTGTGTGTATCCAAGTGTGTCTGTGTATGTCTGCATATCTCCATGTCTGTATAGGTGTGTCTGTGTGCGTGTTTGTGTCTCTTTCTGCGTGTGTAGCCATTAAACCCTTTTTGGAATAAAAAACTTGCAAAATGAATGCATGATCACATGCATCTTGGAAAAACATGAAACAATATAGAAATAGTTAGAGTAAAAGGTGCAAGTCCTCCCCTCCCCCTCCCCACCTCCTTCCTACCCAGGACCAGCTACATAATTTGTGGGGCTCAGTGCAAAATGAAAATGCAGGGCCCTGTGTTCAAAAAGTAGGGGAAAGTGTGGTTAAAAGTACGCACCTTCTTCTGCACTCTCTCTCCACCTGTCATGGTGGTTTTATTTCCTATGTAACATCGTGTTCCTTTGGGCGTAGGCAAGTGCAGACTCTTGCAAGACACCTGTCTTCTGGCCAGGGACAGGGAAGTTGAGTGTTGAGTCAGGCATCTCCCCTTCCCACAGGTCCACAGGCTGATGCCCCAACCCATGGCAGACAGGTAGCTCACAGGGCATTGCAGCCTTTGGGTTGAGACACAATTGGCACCTGATGTTCCTGCTGAACTGCCACCAAACACACAGTGGCACTACCAGCCCAGGGAAGGGTGGTCACCACCATGATCCACCCCAGGATGCACTGGGGTACATACACTCCTAGACCCTGTCCCTTGCCAGGGGAGGAGGGCAGCAGTGACACTGGGACCAGGCACAAATAGGAGGAAGGATGGAGTCCAGGGTGCCAGAGGCCAGGGGAGCAGGCAGCTGAGAACCGGGTCGGGGAGGCGGCAGGAGGCAGAAGCACATGCTCCATGCCCACAGCGCAGGCTCTGCTGTTCCATCAGACATTGCTTAGGAAGCATACATTCAAAGATAAAGCTATCAGGAATTTGATGACTCTGCAGAGCCTTAAACCCTAAGCATGAGCCCCTTCCATGCATGAGGCCTGCATGGCTGCATGGGTCACACACTCATGAAGCAGGTCCAGCTCCAACCCCATGGCTGTGGATAGGCACAGAGCTCCAGTAACAGCAGCCAACACTGAGAGGCACTGTGTAGGATCCAGGGACGCTTCCAGTGCTTCCTCGGCATGAGCTGCTTTCCTTCCGACCACAACCCCATGAAATAGGTGCTCTTGTTGGCTCCGTTTTACTGAGGCACAGAGAGGTTAAGTGATTTGCCTGAGGTCCCACAGCTATTAGTGGTGGAGAGCCTTTCGGTCCTATCCCAAGGCTTGTCCTCAGTCACTGTACCCCACCACCTCTCAACAAGGGCCTGAAGCTCACCGCTTCTGTTGGGAAAAAAAGCAAATCTTATTTTTTTTCCATTTGCTGGTATGGAAACGCCCCTGGCTTGGAGTTGCTTCCAGAAAAACATAGAAGTTCCAGCCCTTAGTCTGGTAGCCAAGAGCCTGGGTGGGCTGGGCCTGGGGGGCTGTGCACTGTCCCCTGCTCGCCCTCCTCCAGGAGAGTTCCCAGGAGGCCTTGGGGCTGCTCCCTGCCCTGGGGCACCCCTGCCCCTACCTTGCGTGGCCAACGCCTGCACAGCCTTCAAGGCCCCCGGATGCCTCTTCCTTGGTGGGCTTCCCCTGTGGTTCCCCCAACACCTTAAGGGATGTGTCAGTTTCAACGTGGGATCCCCAGGGTTTGACTTGCCCCTTGGGGTCACACACCACATGTTTGAGGAGTGAATGGATGAAATGGTCTGAACTCTGATTAGCACATGGAACACAGTTCAGGAAGGGGAGCTGTCTTAGTCCGTTGGGGCTGCCGTAACAAAACACCATATAGCCTGGTCAGCTTATGATCAACACAGGTTTATTTCTCGCCGTTCTGGAGGCTGGAAGTCCAAGATCAAGCCATGGCAGATTCAGTGTCTGGTAAGGGCCTGCGTTCTGGTTCATGGATGGTGCCTTCTTGCAGTATATCCTCACAGGGTGGAAGGGGCGAATGAGCTCCCTTGAGTCTATTTCAAAAGGGCACTAATTTCCTCTTAATTGTTTCCCCAGGGCCCGGCTCCTAATACCTCACATTGAGGATTAGGATTTCAACCTAGGAATTCAGCGGGACACAGGCATCCAGTCCATAGCAGGGGGGATTTCCGAGGAAGTTATGCATGGGGCAAGGATGGGGCTAAGGTGTTGAGAGTGTAATTGGCACACTGGTCACAGATGCTGCATGTGGCAAATTTGCAGCCCTGGGTGAAGTTTAATATCTTTGCCTCTGTTCTGTGTGTGTGTGTGTGTGTGTGTGCGTGTGTGTGCGCGCTGTGTATTTTTTCAGAACTGCCATTTATTGGGCACTCCTGTGCACCTAGCACTGCACTAGCACTATGCACTATACCCTCTATCTCACTTATCCTCACGTCAACCTCTAAGGGTGTGGACGCGCCCTCTGCCCCCATTTTACAGAGGAGCACACTGAGGTGCAAGTGATGTGCTCCAGGCTGCTCAGCTGTGAGTGGTGGAGCCACGATCTGAACCTAGTTCTTCCTGCCTTGGCTGGACCGCGAGCTGCTCTGCTAGTGTCTACATTTAGGTTCTGTTCTATGATTCCTTCTCCGGAAACTGCTGTTGTCAGGGCTGCCTGCTCATCAGAGCCCCCGTCTCAGCACAGTGTTCCCCTGGCATTGCAGAGCCACAGAGCTGGGAGCCACTGTTGCCCTCTTTCCTGTGCACTCCTGTGTGTCCCATCAGAATCTCAGGGCTGGGTGGTGAATTCCCAGGATGGGCACCTGTGAGAGTGCAAAGTCAGAAAAAAAGATAACGCTGGGCTTTGGGGGCTGTGATGGAGACTCACTGGGTGGGGCATCTTTAGATGGGAGGCCAGGCAGGGAGACACTGTGGAAACCCTTCTTTCCTAGGTCTAGAGCGGACTGCTTGCCCAGGTCTTCATTCCAAGCTTGGCCCAGCTCAGGGCTCCATGTTGAGTGGGGTGTGGCTTCATGGTGGGGACACTGCTGCACTCTTTGCTGGCACTCCTGGTGAGAGGATGGTGTCCATCAGAGCCTCTTCCATTGTGTAGTTCCTATCTGCCAAAGAATCTTTCTGCAGCAAGAATCTGAAATCCAGCCTGGTTTGACCCAAGCACAGAGTTGATCAGGCTGAGTGTTGGGAAGTTCAGGGGATGTCCTGGTTTTTTGGGAGGCTGAGCACAGGCGGCCTTCTCCTCGTTAGGAGGCAGGCAAAGCCGGCAGGTGACGGCTCACAGACCGCAGGTCCCAGGAGGAGAGAAGAGGGCTCTTTGTAAACCCTGAGAAAGGCTTCTCCTTGGCCTTGCTTGGGTGGCCGTCCCACTGCTGGCAAAATTTCCCTGTCCCCATGGATGGGCTCTCCCAAGCAAGGGGATGGGTCCCCCTAAGTGACAGCCCCACCAGCACCCCAGGTCACAGATGGCAACAGAGAGCAGTGTTCATCCTCTTAACTGACATTTACGGAGAACTTGCTGCAAGCGTGGCACAGGCAGGGCACGTTAGGTGTATCAGGTGCTCACTCGGTGATGGGATGCGATCATCACAGCCACTTTGCAGGTGATGCTGTGATATGCGGTGAGGTTGGGAGAAGTCACTGCCCCAAGTCCCACCATCAGGGGCTGTCCTGCTGGGCTTGGGCACCTTTAAGAGGATGGGTGCTGAGGCTGCTCAGAAGCACCTGGCTGCCTCCTTCCTCCTGCCTTCCCATGCACGGGGGAGGAGGAGAGGTCTGGGGTGGGGCTAGGGAGGGTTTGCCTGGAGTCGCACAGCAGGTGAGAGCAGAGCCGGGGCCTGTGGGATGCACCTCACTCCAGGCCAGCATTCATTGTGCCCGCCCGTGTCATCTGGGTCTCCAGTGCCCAGGTAGGGAATATTCTGCAGCAGCCCACCCTCAGATCTGCCTCCTCTCCTTCATCTCTACCACCCCGGGTCAAACTGTTGTCTCCTCTTCTGGCCTACTTGAGGGCCTCCCAATCCAGACTCCCCCTTCAACTCCCTAAAATAACCATGCTGACCTCTGCTGTGCCCATCTCCACGGCGCTCACTACACGGCAGCCTTTCTCCTGACCTTGGTACATCGTGGGCTCTCTCTTGTCCTGGGCTCTTTGCCCCTGCTATTCCCCCTGCTCCTGGTGCTAACACAGCGCTCACTCTAACTCACCCTTCAGGTCGCAGCTTCCACGTCCTCTCTCCAGAGACCTTCCTTGCCTCCCACCTAAATATGTCCCACCCAGGAGTCTCCATCACAGTACTCCAGGTCGAACATCATCATCTTTCTTTCTTTTTTTTTTTTGCTGACCTTGCACCCAGCATCTCCTGACTATAAGATCTGTAAGAACTCATCTGTGTTCTCAGAGCCTGGCTCATAGTTCTTGTTGTTGTAGATGTTGTATGAAGGCATCAGGTATGTTTGGATAACACCAATGAGTGGTTCCAACATTCTTCCCAGATTTTAATGTCACTGCTGCAGGACCGCAATCAAGTGAATTTAAAGTGACCATTTCTACTATTTCTCAGGAAAGGAACCTATTAACAAGTCCAGTGTAGTTAACCATGGCCCCTTTGAAGACTGGTACCTTGAATCCTCCTCGGTGTCTTCTAAGGAGGTTTGTACCCCTTGTTCCTTTCCAGCACCAGCTTCTGTCTGCCCTGGTCTGTGCCTGGAAGGCTGATCCTCTCAAAAAATCTCTGCTGGGGGGTCTTTGGGTGGGTTTTGCCCACAGGGGGCATTACCAGGAGATGGGAGGGCAGGTGGAGAGAGAGGTTGGGGCGCTGCCTCCTCCCTGCTCCCTCCTTTGGAGGAGGGTGCAGTGGTTGCATCCTTCTGTGATAATAACTAACTCAGGGGGTACCCTGAAAGATGCTTGCAGATTCTCCCAAGAGGCAAAACTTCAGGGGGAGAATCTCGTTGCTCATGTTGCTGAGGAGGGACCCTACCTGGATCATGGGCTGACAAGCAGGGCAGGGCTTTGGAAAGAACAGGGTTGGAGGATGATGACAAAGTGGCCTGGGGAAGAGGTGTGTGGATGGACCTCTCAAATGACTGCAGAACATGAAGTATTTGTGCCCTGTAGTAGTCAGGGTTCTTCAGAGAAACAAAGCCCCAATAGGATCACTGCACGTGTGCGCACACACACGCACACGGAATTGGCTCCTGCAGTTATGGAGCTGAGAAGTCCCCTGAGCTCCATCTGTAAGCTGGAGAACTAGTTGTTCTAGTCTGAAGGTTTGGGGACCAGGAAGGCTGATGTTGCGATGGTGTGAGTGCCAGTCCCAGGGCAGGAGAAGACGGATGTCCCAGCTCCAGCAGTCAGGCGGAGAGAGTGAATTCTCCCTTCTCCTGCTTTTTTGTTCCATTCAGGCTGTGAAGCTACTGGGGGAGGCCCATGCACACTGGGGGTTATTAGTCTACTGATTCAAATGCTCATCTCTACTGGAAACACCCTCACGGACACACCCGGAAGTGATGTTTAGCATGATATCTGGGCATCCTGTGGCCCCGTCAAGTTGACACATGAAATGAACCCCACGTGCCCCATGCAGATGCTCCCCAGAGGCATCCTTCACACAGGAGGATCACAGGATAGACATGCTAGCCTGCCTGCGGGAGCCGGGCAGCCTCTTTCCAGCCACCCCAGGGCTTGTTCTTGGGCTCACACACAAAATATGGCAGAGATGGGGAAACATACAGGCAAAAAATATGGCTGTCAACTCTCCAGGGCTGAGCTGGCCACTGCCACCACTAAGGTCCCAGTCTCCAACATCAGGGGACAACAGTGACTTTGGGTGTGGCAGCATTACCCGAAGAGACCAGCAAGCACCCGGGGGCAGGTTGGTTCCCTTGTTCTCAGGGGGGTGGATGCATAAGCCAGATACAGAATCGCCTTCCCACCCGCTTCTGTCAGCAGTGTCATTGTGGAATTCCTGATTCACAGTCACCGTCGCCCACAAGCCTCACATCATTCAAAGGATTCCTGCGGTGGTGCAGAGCTGCGGCAAAGGGCCCTCGCCCGTGGGGTTCACTCTCATCACCCAGAAGCAGGGAGAAGGGCCTGCAGCTGCAGGCCTGGCTACCACACCAGCCTCCAGACAGCACACAGCAGGTGGGGCCTTGTCCTGTATGCCTTAGATGAGCGGCTGACTGTTTTGTGACTGTCACCTGCACAGCCACATGCGCAGGTTTGAGGACCAGTGGATGGAGTTAGGAGGAGCCCTTCACTGGCTTATAATCACCACGGTGTCAAATAATTTATCATCCAAAGTGGGGGTACCTTAGAAAATGAAAGGGTGTGTTATGAATGATTATACAGGGCAACCCCAGATGTGGCCACGGTGTTAGAGTGTTGGGGCTGTGCGGTGGTCTCAATATTCCCGTCTCTCCAGTATTCCTGCGCTGAAATCTAACCACCAACACAGAGTATTGAGGGTGGGGCTTTGGGAGGTGATTAGGTCAAGAGGTCAAGAGGGTGGAGGCCTCATAAAAGAGGCCCGAGGCAGACTTCTACCATGTGAGGACACAGTGAGAAGGCGCCGTCCTTGAAGCACAGAACCCTGGTCAGACACTGAATCCAATCTGCTGGCACGTTGATCTTGGACTTCTCAGCCTCCAGAATTGTGAGCAAGCCATTTCTTTCTTTCTTTTCTTTTCTTTTCTTTTCTTTCTTTCTTTCTTTCTTTCTTTCTTTCTTTCTTTCTTTCTTTCTATGGAGTCTCACTCTGTCACTCAGGCTGGAGTGCAGCGGCATGATCTTGGCTCACTGCAATCTCTGCTTCCTGGGTTCAAGCTATTCTCGTGCCTCAGCTTCCTGAGTAGCTGGGATTACGAGTGTGCACCACCAGGCCTGGCTGATTTTTGTACTTTTAGTAAAGACAGGGTTTCACCATGCTGGCCAGGCTGGTCTTGAACTCCTGACCTCAAGTGATCTGCCTGTCTCGGCCTCCCAAAGTGCTGGAATTGCAGGTGTGAGCCACTGTGCCTGGCCAATGAGCAATCAATTTCTGTTATTCATAAACTACCCAGTCTAAGGTATCTTGTTGTAGCAGTCTACAGACTGATGCTGCCTTAACGAAGCACTACACATAGAGTGGCTTGAAGAAGGGAAATTGATTGTCTCATGGTTCTGGCAGCCAGAAATCTGGGATCAAGATGACAGCTGGGTCGATTTCTATGGAGGAATGAGAGGGGGAATCTGTCCTGTACCCCTCTGCCAGCTTCTTGTGATTTGCTGTCCATCTTTGGCATTCTTTGGCTTGTAGGTGGTGTCACCATGGTGTCTGCCTTTCTCCCTGTGTGTGTCTCTCTCTGTGTCCATGAGGGCACCAGTCATTTTGGAGTAGGGGTCTACCCTACTCCAGCATGGCCTCATTTTAACTAATGACATCTGCAGTGACCCTATTTCCAAGTAAGGACACATGCTGAGGTACTGGGGATTTGTACTTCAATATGAATTTTTTTGGGGGGAGGGCACACAATCCAACCCATAGCAGTCACCCCCTGATAACCCCTTGAACTAATTTTGCTTCTAGTTCGTTAGGTGTGGTGTGTTTGGGGGTCCTGGTGCCCCAAGAAGGAAGGCTTCCATCAGGGAGCAGGGCCACAGTCCGTGAAACTGGACACGGGGACCGAGTCATTTGGGGCTCCTGCTGCTGCTGGGTGGCCTTGTGGAAAAGGGGGCACTGGGATGAGGGGTGACTTCTCCTAGTTACCAAGGACAAATAAGGTCACTGCTTGTTGGTATCTGGGGCCCAGAGGATCCACGGGGATGCTTCTTAGCACTGACATCTGATAAAAAAGGTCAGCTGAGTATGGCAGCCCTGAACATAGAGATGGGAGCATGACAGACCCAGATCATGGGTGAAAGCTTGGGTCGTTCCCCCAGGTGGAGAGCCAGGTGCTCTGGCACAGGCAAGGTGCCCATGAGTGGGTGAAGGAAGAAGGACTTGCTGCTGATTGGCCTTTTTCCCCCGCCCTCATCTCTCCTGGCCACCTTGAATGAAGGGTAGCTGTGGTGGATGGTGTGGTGCTGTAGGCCCCAGGCAGGCATCTGAAGTGGTGTCTCCCTCAATGATACAGTCGCTGGTGGGACCCCGTGCCTCACTGTGTTGAGCTGAGAGTTTCTTCCCGGAAAGGGGGATGAGGATGTTTGCTGAGTGGCCACAGTGGACTGTGCTGGATTTCTCCACTTGACCTGTAGATCTGTTTTTCACCTCTCACTGTCCAGTGTAGTACCCTGGAGGCTGCATCACCTGTGGTCCCTGCCCTAAGGCTCCCATGGAGTTTGGCCAGTGGGAGGCACCAGTTGGAGCTTGCAGGGCAGGAGAGGGGGGGAAACACTCCCCATCCTTCTCCTTGCTGTGGTGCTGCAATCCCAGGGTTGGCTGTGCTCTCCATGGTCACAGCTTGTGCCAGTGGATCCTGTCTCATGGTCCCAGTTCTCCTCCCCTCCACCTTTCAGCCCAGGGGGTAACAGCCTCCTGTCTCTGTCCCTAATCCCTGGGAAATGCTTTCTGTAGGTCATCTCTTGTTTACTTCTCTACTGTTGAACTATCTGGGGTGAATTCTGCCTCCAGTGAGACTCCAACATCTATGGAGATCAGTGGAACTGGGGCATGTGTGTGGCCGTCCTGAGACTGGCTCTTGCCTCTGCTACTCACATGACTTCAGGCAATGGTCCCACCTCCCTGAGCCTTATTGTCAAATTAGGACAATAAAGTCCACTTTTGCAGGTTGTTTGTGAGTGTAATGGAAAGAATAATTCCCCCCCAAAGATGTCCACGTCCTAATCCCCAGACCTGTGAATGTGTTACCTTACATGGCAAAAGGGAGTTTGCAGATGAGATTAAGTTAAGGCTCTTCAGTTGGGGAGGTTGACCTGGATTATCTGGGTGGGCCCAATGTTATCACAGGGGTCCTTATAAGAGGGAGGTAGGAGGTTCAGAATCAGAGAAAGATATGGGATGACACCAGCAGAGGAGAGAAAGAGGAAGAGAGGGAGAAGAGAAGAGAGGGAGGGAGAAAGAGGAGAGAAAGAGGAAGAGAGGGAGAGAAATTTGAAGTTGCTGCGCTGACGGTTTTGAAGATGGAGGGAGGGGCCATGAGCCAAGGAATGCAGGCACCTCCAGAAGCTGGAAGATCAAGGAAACAGATCCTTCCCCAGAGCCTCTGGCAGGAAACAGCCCTGTCCACACCTTGACTTTAGCCCAGTGAGGCTGATTTCAGACTTCTGACCAGAACAGTCAGAGAATAAGCTTCTGTTGTTCTCAGCCACTATGGTTGTGGAAATGTGTTACAGCAACCATAGGAAATTTACACAATGAGAACAAATGAAAAAATTGCAGGAAGATGGCCTGCATTCCAGAGCAGGTGCCATAGAAATGATCACTGCATTTGGGAACAGTGGGCTCAGGTCTCCCCTTGTGGGAAAAGTGGATCTGTAGGCTCAGATGTGTAGCACACACAGCCCCTGCTGTCTTTGCTGGTCCTTTGCTGTCACTTATCTCATCTTCACTCTCATCATCTTTTCCTTCCACTTCCAAAATCTCTTCACTTTCCCAGTCATCTGTGGCTGCCTAACAAATGATCCCATGATGTGCCAACTAAGAACGGCCTTTTCATTGTGTTTCATGGTATTGAGAGCCAGGGGCTGAGGAAGGGCTCAGCTGGGTGATGCTTCTGCTGCATGTTGCCTACACTGAGGTCACTTGGTGGTGTTCAGTTAGAGGATGGACTGGGCTGGATGGCCCACAGTGGCTTCCCTGTAATTTATGGTGCCTTGGTGGGGACAGCAGGGGCTGAGCTCAGCTGGGACTGTCACCTAAACCCTGACATGTGGCCTCTCCAGCATGACAGCCCAGGGTGGTGGGACTCCTTCCATGGTGCTCAGGGCTGCTGGTGCAATGTCCAGTGAACAAGATGGCAGTTATGTGGCCTTTGATGCCCAGCTTTGGATGTCCCAGAGCTTCACTTCTGCTAGGCTCTTGGTTGAGTGGGTCACAGGCCCACCAGACTCAAGAGGAGGAGGCATAGACCTCATCTCTTGATGGGGTGACTTGTGGCCAAACCACAACACTTTACCACTAGTTTTATTGTCTCCTTTTCCACCTGGAAGTTTCAGTTACTTTTCTCACATTGGACTCCTATTGGCTTTGTTCTCCATGCCACACGTTTGTTCATTCATTCTACAAACATCACCTGAGCACTCACTGCAGGCTGTGGTCTGTGCTGGGAACCCAGAGAGCACATTAGAGTATGTGACATGAATGAGTACTCGTGACATATCAGGGGCTTTCTAAGTGTCTTCTGAGGCCAAGTAGCTTCCAATCCCCCTGGAAGGCAGGTACATTTTTATTATCCCCGGCTTACACATGTGGATACTGTGGCACAAAAGGGGAAGAGGCTCACCTGTGGCTGCTGAGCTAACCTGTGGGAGAGTGGGCTTTGAGCTTGGGCAACCTAACTGGAGAGGCTTGTGCATAACCACCAGGCTCCATGGCCCCAGAGGCGAGGAAGGTATGGCAATTGACCTCCAGGAGGGCCCTCTTGCTAGAGAGAGACCAAAACAAAAGTGTTGCCCTAGCTGGGCACTGCGGCTCATGCCTATAAATCCCAACACTTTGGAATGCTGAGGTGGGAGGATCACTTGAGGTAAGTAGTTCAAGACCAGCCTGGGCAACAGTGAGCCCTTGTCTCTACAAATTATTAAAGAAAATTAGCTGGGCATGGTGGCATGCACCTGTAGTCCCAGCTACTTGGGAGGCTAAGGCAGAAGGATCCGTTGAGTCCAGGAGTTTCAGGCTGCAGTGAGCTGTGATTGTGCCAGGTGTGGAACTCCAGCCTGGGGAACAAACAAGCAAGACTCCATCTCTGAATAAAAAAAGAGTGTCCCCCTAAGATGCTCTGTGAAATATTGTAGACTTAGACTGGTTGCCCTGGAGCCTCATGCAGGGAGTGAGGAGGGGCCAGGTCTGTCTCTACTTCCCAGAGCAGAAGATATTAAGCTAGAAGGATAAGGGGAACAGCATTCCTGGCAGAGGAAACAGGATGTGCTTCAGGTTGGTGTTGTAGGAGCGCATGGCTTGTTAGTGAAGGGTGAAGTTCTATGCAGCTGGGCGTAGCCTTCCTGGGAGGAAGCGGTGGGAGCTGAGGCTGGAGAGGGCAGTGGGGGTGTCTTGGCAAGGGTCTTATGTGCTGGCCTGAGGGCACTGTGGGGAGGGGGCGGACTTGGTAACTGCTCTGGGGGCTGATTGTGTCTGTGCTTTGCGATGTGCCGGCTGGTGGCTGTGAGGAGGGGAGCAGGAAGCTTGGAGGTGGAGAAGGTGGGTTGTCATCCATCTCATTCCACCAGTGGGGGACGGGGAGGCTGAGTGACTCACCCAAGGTCACGCAGGCAGTGAGCATGGAGGTGAGACTGGGGCCCAGGCCCGTGGGATGAGCCACTGACTGTCCCCCACCCTGCTGTGACCTCAGCTGCACCTTGTGCTGCGGTGACAAGGTGACAGGTTAAAAATAAAGCACTGTGGTGCTGCCAGGCCTTTATTGGCACAGGGTGAGGGCTGGTTATGTCACTTTAAAGAAATACTTCTCTGCAAGTGTGAGTTGAGCATGTTTTTCCCCAGACATTCACCTGGGAACTGAGTCTCAAGAAATAACGCTCGTTACAGCTGCTGTCCCATAAGGACTGTCAGAGAAGGCTCAATAGTGGCCACCACTGAGTAAGTGCCTACTGTGTGCCAGGCCCTATGAAGGAAAGTAGCTCATACCTTAAAGCTCATCCATGGGCTCCAGCTACTGCCCGTGCTGCGCCTCCCGTTATCCTCCCTAGGGATGAGGAGGGGTTACGTGAGGTCATACAGCCAGCAGGTGTCATTGAAGCCCACTGCTCTCAGGGCTGCAAACCTGTGGCCACTCTACAGGAGCAGGAAGGAGCCGGTGTTATCAGTCTGGCTCTGCAGGTTGAGAAGTGGAGGGTCTTGCCCAGGAAGGCACAGGTGAGGGGCATTTCACTCCTGAGAGTTGCACCTTCTGTGCCTCTGCCTGGGACTCCCTTCCCTGTATCTTTCTCATTATTCAGGTCCCAGCTGAAAAGTAACCTCCTCTGAGAGGCCTCCCCTGACCGCCGTCCATCTGGAGTTGTCTGTCACTGGATCCAGGTGCAAAGCCCTGGAGTGAAATGAGCCTGGCGTGTTCTGCGGCAGCAAGGAGGCCGGTGTGGCCAAAGCAGAGAGTGGGAAGGGTGGAGGTGGAGGTGGAAAAATGATGTGGTCCAATTTCCATTTTTACAGCATCAGTCTGCCTGCTCTATGGGGCATGGGCTTGGTCGGGGTGGGGGCAAAGTGAGAACCTGGGGATGACTTTGGGGCTACTGCAGTGTGGGAATGAGCAATGATGGTGGCTTAGACCAGTGGCTTAGCTCCAGAGGTCTGGACAGGATTAACCCATTTATTCAACAGATATTTACCAGACACCTTGCATGTGGCAGGAACTGAGCCGATGGGGGATCTGTCAGTGAAGGAACAAACACATAAACATACAAGGGCATGTTGGGGTGACAGTACTGCTAAGAGGGAAGGTGGGGAGAGGGCTGCCAAGGGCCGGGCACTGTTCATTTAGGGAGGCGGGGAGGAGGTGCGAGGCTCCGATCCCCCTTCAAGAAAGACTTTGCTGTCCAGTCTCAGGGCAGGCAGTTGCTTGACTGCATCTGGATTTTGGCATCTTCAGGATCTACCTCTGCCACTGAACCAAGGCCATTCTTTCTGGCAGCCCTCAGCCAATGACTGCCCCCTGGAGGGGTTTCTAGGGCCTGCCATTTCTGCACACCCCAGGACTCCTGCGGCAGGCAGCCTTTGCCCTGGAGCTTGCTGTAGGTTTGCTGAGAGGGTCAGTCACACTTGCATGGCTGCCGGGAAGCTCTACCTGCCCACACTGGCTCTTCTACCTTTTACCTTTAACAAGTGTGACCTCCCAATAAACCTTTTCACTCGTAACTAACTCAGCATTGAAATACAGGGTGATGGTATGCTTGGCTTTACAAGAACCCCCAAGCTGTTTTCAGGAGTTGCTGCGCTGTCTTTGCATCTACAGATACCATGCATGAGGGTTCCAGGCACTCTGCACCCTCATCAGCCCTTGGTCTTGTCACTTTCTTAGTTTTAGCCATCCTAAATGGCTAGGTTGTGGTTGTATCCCATTATGACTACTTCTTCTCTCCTCCTTCTCCTTCTCCTCCTCTTCTTCCCCCTCCTCCTTCTCCCCCTCCTCCTCCTCCCCCTCCTCCTCCTCCTCCTTCTTCTTCTTCCTTCTCCTCCTCCTCTTCTTCTTTCTCCTCCTCCTCTTCTTCTTTCTCCTTTTTTTTTTTTTTTTAAACAGAGTCTCACTCTGTTGCCCAGGCTGGAGTGCAGAGGCATGATCTTGGCTCACTGCAACCTCTGCCTCCTGGGTTCAAGCAGTTCTCCTGCCTCAGCTTCCAGAGTAACTGGGATTACAGGCGCCCACCACCACGCCTAGCTAATTTTTGTATTTTTAGTAGAGGTGGGGTTTCACCACGTTGGCCAGGCTGGTCTCGAACTCCTGACCTCAAGTGATCCGCCTGCCTTGGCCTCCCAAAGTGCTGGAATTACAGGTGTGAGCCACCATGCCCGGCCCCATTATGATTTTAATTTGTAATTCCCCCATGGTTAAAAATGTTGAGCATCTTTTTATGTGCTTATTTCAGACTTTTAAAAGTCTCATGGTTTTAGGCTTCATATGTAGGTGTGTGATCTGTTTTGAACCAAGTTTTCTCTGAGGTGAGAGGCCTGTGTCCCATTGTGTTGTTTTTTTTTTTTTTTTAGACGGAGTCTCGCTGTGTTGCCCAGGGTGGAGTGCAGTGGCCGGATCTCAGCTCACTGCAAGCTCCGCCTCCCCGGTTTTTACGCCATTCTCCTGCCTCAGCCTCCCGAGTAGCTGGGACTACAGGCGCCCACCACCTCGCCCGGCTGGTTTTTTGTATTTTTTAGTAGAGACGGGGTTTCACCGTGTTAGCCAGGATGGTCTCGAACTCCTGACCTCGTGATCCGCCCGTCTCGGCCTCCCAAAGTGCTGGGATTACAGGCTTGAGCCACCGCGCCCGGCCCCCATTGTGTTTTTGCATATGGATGTCCTGTTGTTTCGACACCACTGGTTGAAAGATCACCCTTTGCACATGCCCCAGGCCCAATGCAGGTGCTGGGTCCTTTATCCTGTAGAAGGTCCTGCCTTCTGGATGTACCTATGGCTTCCCTCTGGTGTCCCTGGGCACTTCCCTCCAGCCCCTCTATTTTCGTAATCAGAAATCCGCAGAGCTTTAATTAGATTGAGCCTCAGGCCTGTTTTTCTTGGCAGGAATGCTTGGTTATTGGTGAGGTGGGCTTCCCAGTGCATCCTGCCAGAAAGCACCCAGTGTCTGGTGTTCCCATGGGTACTGGAGCACGGGGTGACCAGTGGGGTCGGGGGCGAGAATCTGCTATTTCCTTGGTTAGCTTCCTTATCAGCCATTCTCATGGCTTCACCGAAACACTCAGGGAAGTTAGGTTAGGGACTCTACTAGATGATTCCAAGAAGCTATTGTTGCTTTGTTAGGTGTGATAATGGCATTTTGGTTATGTAAGGAAGTGCCCATATTTTTAGAGATGCATGCTGAAGTGTAAGGGCGTGATTTTACTTTAAAATCTCCAGTGGAGAAAAAATAGGCAAGAGAAAAAAAGGGAGAGATGAAGCAAGTGTGGCAAAATCTGGATAATCGTCGAATCAGAGTGACTCCATGCTTTGAAGATGAGTAAATGTTTTCATAGGCAGAGGTCTGAGTTGCACGAGTTTCCCCCAAATGCTCCCCCAACCCCAGGTTATCAGGTGAATGTGAGCCGTTGGGAGCATTGAGAGGCTGTCTGCTACCTGTGCTTGGGGGCCATTAGCTGTTGCTCTTCTTCCCATCTCTCTTTCCTCCCCTCTTTCCTTTTCTCCCCTCTTCCATCTTTTGTCCCCATCCTTTCCAAAAATTTGGGGGTGACCCTCGGCAGAGCGCCCGCTTCACGGCTTGCCCTTTCTCATAAAGACCACCAGAGGGCGCCATGATTTAAGTCCGTCGCTGTTCCTGGTGCTGAAATTCTGAAAGCGGGTGGAGCACATGATGGGCCCGGGAGCTCCCGCGGGCTTCAGCCCTGTTTTCTGTTCCTTTGAAAACAAACACACCTTTCGGTCTAAGAAATATACTGTTTTATATTCCCAAGATGTGGTCCCCAACCTTAGCATCCCTGAGGTAGGAAAGAGAAGGGACGGCTGAGATGCTTAGTGGAGGGTGCAGGCCTGGGAAGGCTTTGTCAGAATCTGCCATTCACCAACTGTGTGGCCCTGGGCTAGTCACTGCACATCCCTGAGCCTTGATTTTTCTCATTTGTTAAATAGGAATGATAGCCACGGCTCCTTTAAGAAGTTATTGTGAGGATTAATGAAATGCTGCAGATTTTAGTAATCTCAAGATACTATTATTCCTAATGCTATGACTACTACTAGTACTTTTTTTAAAGCACATACTGTGTGTCAGGGGCCCCTCCAGTGCCCCTCCCAGGTGTGAGGTCAGGAGATGTGATGTCCAGCTCAACCCTGCCTTGCCTGTGACCACCGGTTTGACTCTGGCTGCACTGCAGCCACCCTTGAAATCTTATGCCTTCCTCTTATGGAACATCCTGACCCCAAACCTGACCTTGCAGGGTTCCCATGGATATGTCTCCAAAGCTCTGAATACAGTGGCCAGTGCACCATTGATGCTAAGTCAGCGACAGCTGCTATTATCATTCTCAGGGCCCTTCTCATTTAGCCACATGTTAGCGCTATGCTTTGTGGGTCCCCATAACTCCATCTCTGCATGCTTCTCTGGAAACTGCACCCCCCAGCCCCACACCACCCCCAGGGACCTGTGGTGCTGGAGCATTGCCTTCCATAGCTTTCTACCTCTATTCACCACAGCCCTTTGTAGCTAAATCAACAGTAGATGTTGGTCAGCAAAATAACTGATTTTGCTACAATATCTTGTTTGAATCCATACGATGACCCTAAGAGAGAAGCAAACATTGCCTTACTGTATTTACCTTACAGCTGAAGAAACTGAGGCCCTGAAGAATGAAACTGCCCACCCGAGGTGCCCCAGCTAACAAGAATCAGGCATGGAATTGGGGAATTCTTAGAAGAAGAGAGTTGCTCAGAGATTCTATAGGAGAAACTGAGGTCAGAGGGGTGCAGCCACTGGCTCAGAATTGCTGAGTGCATTCATATCTGAGCTGGGATGGGAACCAGGCCCCCTGACCTTGGCCCAGAGCCTCTTCCTTGGTGTCTAGTTCTCTGCCTTGAGCCTCAAGAAAAGAGACTTATGTAAAAGAAACATGCTTGACTTTATTACCCCTGAGACTTAGACAGTAATTTTTAGTGATTAGTCTTCTGACGTGCCTGGTCCCTCATGGCCTGCACCTTTCAGGCATTTGATTTTGTACTCACTTGTGCCTCTAAAGCACCTTGTTAGTGGAGGTAAATTAACTTATTGATTTTGAGTTCCACTGCTACTATGATGAATTATAACATGATTTCAGTCATTTTATTGTTACTTAGGCATTTGTTGAAATACTGGTGCATTGGTAGAGCTTCCGAAATGAATTTTTAACAAATCCCTAAAAACTATGTGAACTTTTCCTAAATGCCTGGAGGAGGCAATAGGCCTGACTTTTTCAGATCTATGTTCTTTGATTAATAACGTATCTCCTGGTGCTGGTATGGTGAGGGTAAGCCCAGGAGAGCCCCAGGCTGTGGGGTCCCCTTTGAGAACGGGCCTGGCATTAGGCAGCAGGCACTGGAAAAAATTGTCATCCTTCCTGATACTGCATTTACACTCTTGGGGATTTATCCTGAGGAAATTATTTAAAAAATTAAAAAAACTCCTTCTGCCTAAATTCACTGCAGAATTATTTGACAGCAGGAACAACACAAAGTAAACCTGGAATCAACCTAAATGTGCAGTGACAGGGACATTTTTCCAATTGTAGCATTGGTTTGCTTCTGGGAGTTTGTGTTAATTTGCTTCTTTGGGGCATCCATACTTGCAGAGTGCAAGGAGAAGGGTGTTAGCTGTGACCGGGGGTTTTTATTTCAAGGGCAAGACTCTCGCTTACGCTTCTTCCTTTTCTGCCCGAGCACAGGGGGACACTTTGTGCGAATAATCACATACCATTTAGGAATGCTTTTAGGGCCAGGTGTGCTGGCTCACTCTTGTAATCCCAACACATTGGGAGACCAAGGCAGGAGGATCACTTGAGGCCAGGAGTTAGAGACCAGCCTGGGCAACATAGTGAGATCCTGTCTCTAAAAAAAAAAGATAAAACAAAACATTAGCTGGGCATGGTGGCCCACACCTCTAATCCCAGCTACTCGGGAGGCTGAGTTGGGAGGATTGCTTGAGCCCAGGAGTTTGGGGTTGCAGTGAGTCGTGATCATGCCACTGCACTCCAACCTGGGCAACAGAGCAAGACGCCATCTCTAAAAACAATAATAATAATAATAATAATAAACTAGGAAAGCATTCAGCTACAAGTAGGAGGAAAATTGACTAGATGGACTTCTGGTAGCTGGAACTGAAAGAGATAGGGCTGCAAAAACATTTTCACCATAAAAGGCAAGGGGTCTGCCATCCAGAAGTCATGGCTTGGCTGGGTGAGGCCAACAGGAACCAGGCTCCACTGTCTTCCCACTCTGCCAAGCTCAGCCTTGGACCAGACCGTCTTTTTCTGAGTCTTGTTCTTGTCCTTCAGTAAACGAATGGGGCCAGGGTGAGGATGGTTGGGTGGGGGGACACTGGGCTTCTTTTTCCCTTACTTGGGGGCAATCCACTCTGGGGACTTGAGGGTCTTCCATTGAAGGCAGATCCTTGGATGAGTGAAGGCTGCTGTGTTGACAGCTCAGCTCGGGGGCCTAGAAAGTCAGAGATGAGATTTCTCATGGGTGTTATGGAGAGCAGACCCATGTAGAAGAAACATGCTCAGCTTTACCACCCCGAGTACTGCTTGGGGCAGTATCTTAGGTGTGGCTTTCTTGCTCATGGCCACGAGGTGGCAACTGGATGTCCAGGCCCGGGGTGTGAGGTCGTGGGTAGCAGGATAGGCAGAGGAAGGGCGCCTGTTTCCCGGCACTCCGCACTCATGCTTTATGTGACAAACTGAGTGGCCCCTAGCTGCTTCCCTGTCTCCACGTCAGCCGCTTGGTTAAGCATGGTTCTCAGGGGTCCCTTTGCCAGCTCTCCTGGTTCTCAGGGGTGCCGTGGCCAGCTCTCCTGCTAGCAGCTGATATCAGGGGAGAAACCTGTGATGCCTTTTCCGGCAGCCAGTGTGCATCAGGGCAGCGGTGCTGGGCACTGTTCCCACAAAGTAGCGTCTGGGCTTCTGTCTGGGAGGGGCCTCTGAGCCTTGTGACCGGCTCCGTGGCATCTCCTCAGTAGGAAAAAAACCCTGCGTCCCCAGAGAAGGAATTTGGTCTTTGGGAAAAGACAGACTCATCTGCTGCCCAGGTTGGGGAGAAGATTGGAAGGAGGTGGAGCCTTCCTGGTTGGTTGAAAAGAAGAAGAGCAGAGGCCTCCCTGTCTGAATTGCCCTCTGCAGTTTCAAAGCTGGTTCACTGGTGGTGTCTTCTGAGCCTCACCCCACTCCTGGGATGTGGGGGCCAGAGCTACAGCTCACTATGGGGACCACGCCAGGCCCAGATGCGAGGCTCTCGGGAACCATGAGAGGGCGTGATCCTCTGCTTTCCACCTTCCCCGGACAGGTGTGAGAACCGCATCAGCTCTGCCCACACCCCCTGAGCATCCACTGTATGCTTTCATTTTTTAGGGGAGGCTTTCTACGAAAGAAACCTGCCTTTGGCCGTGTTAAGAAGCCTCTGTGATTCTTTTGTAGGTTAAGTAGAGAGACATCAGCAATGCTTCAGAGAGTTAAGCACCTGGCAGGGTGGCGGGCAAACCACCCTCACTAGACAAAACTCCAGAGTTCAAATCTACAAACATTTTTTCTAAAGCAAGTGTTTCAATAACCGTAGCGTCCTTTCACAGCATAGTGTGGTCTCAGGTTCAACAGTCATTGGGATTATTGTGTATAAACTTCTCCATCTTAAGGAAAGTGTGATGCCTTCTCAGCAAACAGTTCTAGAGGGAAACTTATCTTTAGGACAAGATACGGAATACAGTAGAGCTTTAATGTCCACCACAGGGTCCTGGGTGTGTAAATATTCCCTCACCTCTTCTGTAATCGTTTGGCAGAAAGTTCCGGCTGGCCCTGGCTTGGTCTCTCACGGCAGCTCTGCGGTCTCATTCCTCTGTCACGTCTGACCCTGGTTATGTTTTCTCCAGCCAGGGCTAAAATAAAGAGTACGGAATGATCATTTTCTGTTTCCTCTGCACAGGGACAACTTCCTGCTTTGGTCCACTCTCCGGGGTCTGTTAGACCTGCTGTATTATTCATAACGTACATAATCCGTACGTCTAGCCTAAGCAAAATAGAGGAATGAATATCTGTGCACCCACCATCCATGCTAAGAGAGAGAATAGAACATTCTAGGATGTTAGAAGCCTCCTGTGGCCCTCCATTGGGAGTTCATCCACTCCACCATCTAAGGCAAGCTGGTCCAACCTGGGGTCCGAGGATGTGACCCAGGATGGCTTTGAATGCAGCTCAACACAAATTTGTAAACTTTCTTAAAACATGATTTTTTTTTTTTTTTTTTTAGCTCATCAGCTATCGTTAGTGTTAATCTATTTTATGTGTGGTCCAAGACAATTATCTTTAGTGTTAGTATATTTTATGTGTGGCTTACAGAAGCTGAAAGATTGTACACCTATCTTCTAAGGGAACTGGATCAGCAGTCTCTGGCTTTACCTTAGTTTTGGTGTTGCTACACAATGTATTGGTTAGTGTTGCCTGCATTTGAAATTTAAATAAAATCACAGAGCAGACCTTGCTTTTGGCCATCTAACACTGTGTTTGAAGATTCCTTCCTTCCTTCCTTCCTTCCTTCCTTCCTTCCTTCCTTCCCTCCTTCCTTCCTTCCCTCCCTCCCTCCTTCCCTCCCTCTTTCTTTCTTTCCTTCTTTCTTTCTTTCTTTCTTTCTTTCTTTCTTTCTTTCTTTCTTTCTTTCTTTCTTTCTTTCTTTCTTTC